>NW_017805745.1:244294-286052 GCF_001891065.2 Hippocampus comes | reverse complement strand
TATATATGTATATTACATGTGTGGAAACTCGTTCATTTTAAGAACAAAATTATGATGTTTTTATGTAAAGATTTATAATTTGTTTTGCTAGCCAGTCATTTCATCAAGTCAAGTAAATGTACATAAAAATAAAACATTATTTTGATTGAATATTTTGTATGACAGGCCATACTTTTGAAGGGTGTTCAGGGTCCTCTCAGCCTCAAGATGAAGGCATTCGAAACACGTGATTTATATACGGCAGATTCACTCTGGTGTCATTTCTGGACGGTTTGAAGGAAAACTATGACCAATTATTGAAATGAGCTGCACGATGAGCCGCCTCCCAGGGCACAGGAGAACACGTCGGCAAATCTACCTGCGAGATGAGGAAGCCTGACTTGGCAAGGTCAACGCTTGCTATCGCGTCACATGCGAACTGGTTTCCGGTTGCCGCATCTCAATGACAGCCCCTCACCTCACCAGATGTGAGTTCACGTTTGTGTGGGTATCGCTCCAATGTGAATTGCATCCTAAATAACGTGCATGTTTTACCATTCCCTTTAGGCCAGGCAACCCGTTGATTTGCACGCAGCACGCACGCTTGCATCCCAATGCTTAACCGATGACTAATTCATCTTGACTGGAAGCAATACTTTACTGGCCAATCAAAAATATAGTACTCGTTTATTTATTTCAAATCCATGCAGTGATTCTGTATTGAGTCCTTCTAGCCATTAGCTAGGCTGCCAATTCCAAAGTGTCTGTAACCAAATCTCACTTCCATTCTTATCCAGGCTCGGGAACGGCACTCGCTGGATCTTGAGAGGCCGCCTGGGAATCGAACTTGTGTTGTCTGCAGCTGCACCTTCATTCTGGTGTTCTTTGACATCATGAAACAATACCACCCCCGCCCCCTGAAAAAAAAAAAAAAACGATTGGTCGAGAAAGTGGATATTATCATGTGATCAACATAATCATCATCATCATCATCATCAATAATAGTCATTCAAATAGTTGGTGGGCAGTGGTTGCATCAATGTTTGCGAGTAAAATGTTGACCTAACCGATGGTCCATGATTTCATCCATCAATATCACACTAACCACCACCGCCACTTCTATTGATTTCTCGCTTCATCTTCTTACTCATATGTGAGAAGTCACCCGCAGACGGTACTCCGAGTATTCCGTGCGTAGTGGATCCGAGATGCTCGACTGACAATCCAAAGGCACTGTACAGCATCTACTTCTGGCAACTCTGAAACAGAGCTGGACGATATTATTCTAAATGTGTTTATCATACTCGTGTCCTCACGTGACGTGCCGGAACCGAAACACCCTCTTAACCGTTTGTGCAACTGTTTGGATTCATGAGATTAATCTGGCAGCATTTGCAAAGCCCCCCCCCCCCCCACCCACCAGTCAAATTGGTTGGCTAAGCTTGTGCATGACTTGCATCACAACACTGTACAAGGTGCCTTTATTAAACAGCTTGTAACTCAGTCAAAACAATTAGGACTCGGCCTTAGAGGAGTGGTATCCAGGCAACTGGATACGGCAATGCAATGTTGAAAAATTGTCAAGGAGAGAAGTTGGGGGATCCCACAAACGGGCCAGATGAACATCCCCGATTTGATTTTGGTGGCCGTTGAAGTCACTATTTCTCTCACTGTTGTTTTTGATGATAGCGAGCTAAGTAAATGCTCCGTTGAATGCAGATTGTGGATCGGTCGTTTGCACATATTGCCAGCCGAGCCGCTGTCGTGAGTCCAACTCAGCCCGCTGCAACGAGGAGATCCTTTTGACAGGGCCTGCAGGGCTTTTCACGACACTTAGTGTATTTAGTATGCCCATCTCATACTCACACATGCTTGCTGATGTCCGCCTTGCTTATGAATACGCAAACTCCTTGAGAATCTTTAATTTGGGGGGTTTGTTTGTTTTCAAAATGGAAACATTTACCAAAGCAGATGTTTTCTTTATACTGAGCGTAAAGAAGCGCTCAATGATGACGTTTCAGTTGATCTGCACTTCAATCAAGAACATCTCTGCTACTTAGGAGTCATTGTACCTTTCAACATTTTACTTGTACTGTTTCCTGTTTGCGTACACGATCAAAATTACGAAGCAGCTACAGCAAGTGTGTTAATATATCATAAAATTAAACTCAGCAGATGGAAATTCAATGACATTTTTTGGTCTTGTGCCTCAGCGTTCACACGTTATGAAATGAAATGAAATGTTCAACAAATTTCACGTTAGAATTGTCAATAAACTCCATTCAGGGGAGGTGAAATGTATCCATTATTTATTTATTTATTCATTCAAAACAAAGTCCCAGAGTGAATAAAAGTGAAAACGCCGCCAACTCACATACATTTTTCCTGAGAGAATGACGCGGTCGTTCCAGTCCTTGCGCTAACATAGTCAACGAGATCACTTTCAACGGTCGAGCACCGGGTCCGAGGTTCGTTTCTTGGATGGTCATCTGGCCTTTCATTTTTGCCCCATCAGTTGGCCCCAGCTGGTGCCGAGTAGCTAAATCCGATCGGCCGGACTCCAGGGAGCGCTAACAGAGCGGCCAGGCACGCGTTCTACTTAGCGTCGGCCTGTCTGTCCGACCGACGATGACACGCAGCTCACACGCACGGCAGCTGCTGAGCATGTCCGGCATTTGCATCTTTGGCGGTCTGTGATGTGAACCATTACAATTTGGACCCGAGTCACATGGTGTCCACCGACTCGAGGGTCACACTAAGAGAGTATGTGCCAGTTGGCATGCCCGACGTACACCAGGGAGTGCTACATATCCATTCCTCCACCCCGCCTTTTTTTTCCCCAAAATCTCATTTATTAAAACGTATCAAAGACCAACATTCAATTTATTGTAATTGCATGCTGTTATGTTTGCTATTTTGATTTTACCTTCTTATCAGAGGAGGGGAAATAGATTAAAATCATATTAGGAAGTTAATGGACAGTGTCTTTATTGCTAAATTAAATGTATACAATGACAAAACAACCCCCCCCCCTCCATCGCCCACCCCTGCCCTCAAGGGATGTACTGGACATGCATCCAATACCTCTGCACATGCATGCACACACACACACATTCTTGCAGCCTTTGGGTTCACATCGTTAGCCGCAGCAGGTTTTTAAAGTGGCGCTGTCATTCACTCGGCTGCCGTCTGCCCGACGTTCCACTCGAGGATGGCAGGCCGGGACACTCAGCACACATTGCTAACAGCTAAGCAGAACCTAAGGTGACATTGACACAGTCATCGCTCAAGTTCTGCTTCCGCCAATTACGTCAGTGTCCTTGGACGGGGAGCGCGCACGATGGGTGCTGCTCACTGAATCATGTGACCGGCCGGCGCTGTCTCAATTAGTCAGCGTTCTGCCGGAGTGCACCTGCCCCGTACACTGGCTTCAAAAGAGATGATCAAACTGAAAGAGCTACACAAGAGTATAATGGTCCGCTGGAGGTGCAACATGCTGGCTGAAGTACGTGCAGGTACGCTTCATCCGCCATCATCCTTGGCCTCACTCGCTTGACCTAAAAGTCTCATATAAAGAACGGCGAGAGGGTCACGTTATGGAAATCCATCCGTCCGTTCTCCGAGTCGCTTCTCCTCACGAGGGGCGCGGGCTCGCAGGGCACACGTAGATGAACAACCCTTCTCATTCACGCCGCGGGAAAATTGAGAGTGTCCACTTAACCTAGCATGCATGGTTTTGGAATGTGGGAGGAAACCAGAGAAAACCCACACAGGCACGGGGAGAACGCGCAAAATCCACACAGGAAGGCTGAAGCCTGGATTCGAACCCTGGACCTCTGCACCGTGAGGCGGAGCAGCCGGCCACCGTCCCGCCCTGTCATGGAAATATTTATATTGTTACATCACAGTTACGAACGTTTTTTTTTTTTCCTTGTTTCATCACAGAAGCGATATAAAGGTCATCCTGGTTTGTAACTTGAAGGCCGTGCGGAGGAGGTGAGGGAATGGCAATAATCTGCAGCTTCACAGTTTCAAAGCTTCTCTTCCTCACTCGCAAGTTTATTTCTCATCGTAAATGCCTCACTGTGGCTCACTATGAAGCACATGCGCCGTGCGAATCCCCCCACCCAATCAATGAGGGTGAAGAAAAGTCCTTCCAGTAAATAAGTCATGTTACGTTTTCAACATATGAGTTTACCTTGAAATTTAAATTTTCAGCCAGTTAGCGAGAAAGAGTTCACAACTCCCTCTGACCTTTCCTGATAATTTTCCATCGAGCAAAACAAGAGTGTGAATCCAATTAATTCAATGTGTATTAACTTTATCATGAAGCATTGTTCTGCGCTTTAAATAGCCGAATACCCGAATAATTGCAGCATAACTCCGTTTCCTTTTTTTTTTTTTTTTTTAGCGGCGTGATGAAGTCAAATGCAATGTCAAAGCTAATTGAGTTGCAAAGCTGTTTTCACAAGCGCTTGCAAGGCTGCAATGATGCTTGTCAATAAAACCCCATTAAAATGAGCACAATAATTACTGCCTCTATTATCCTTCAAGATCTAGGACAGAGGCACCTGCTTGTAATTGGTCGGCTAACTGCCCCATATGCCCGCAGCCAATAGAAATAATTGTCCTTGTCCCCATTTGCGTACACCGGTGACACGTTAACAGTCAAATCACACGTTGTGCCCCAAAACAATCAATTTTACGCTATGCCGATCGAACACCGGCGTAGAAAATTGCGTGCGTATTTAACTGAGTGATTCATCAACGACCGAGATCCTCAAATCAAAGAGGGCCTTTATTTTCTTAACTGAAAGAGAGGGAAAGGGTGTCACCTGTTGTTTTCTGCCCGGTGAAAGCTTTACCAATGAGCAAACGAGTTCGAAATACCTGAACAAAACCAAGAGTAGCAATACAAGCCAATCCCCGGTGGGATGCCGACTCCATAAACAAGCAAAACCAGAATGTGCTACAGACTCCAATCTTGCCACAACTATAATCTGCTTGAGCAGATTTGTTTTGTTTTTTTTTTCAAAATGCAAGTATGTGTGGCTTAGTTGCGCCACTCCTTTTGCCAACATCAACAGACAAAAAAAAAAAAAAAAGAAATGAAGAGATTAGCAAAAAACAAAAAACTAATCCCTTTAGCATAAAAGTAGAGCTAGCGGTCTGTTGCGAGCCCTGAGATTAGATGCTGATAAATCTGTACAAATGAATGTGTAAGGCACTGTTTTTCAAACACGGTGTGCCGCGAGATCTTGTCAGGTGTGCCGTGGGAAATGATCCAATTTGTATGCCTGTGCAGTCTATCGCCTGGCGGAGTAATCATGTAGTACTCTCCCATACCGGCAGGTAGCAGCAGCAGCTAGCTAGCAGCTAGCTAGCAGCTAGCTAATTGCCTTGTGCTTCGAGACAAGCGAAGTTTCTGGTGCGAGGCAACACAACGAAAGCTGTCTTCCATTTTGGATTTACTTTTACCGGATATACAACGTTATTCTTCAATGTTCAAAAACGCTTATAATAACCATATAACACTTTAATTGTTAGAACAAGCTTTTTTTTCACATTTTCAGCTAGTGGTGTGCCGCGGGATTTTTTTCAATGAAAGGAATGTGTCTTGGCTCGAAAAGGATTGAAAAACACTGGCGTAAGGAGTATTAATGCTCTCGTCTCCTCAAGGAATTAGCCAGCCTGATGATGAAGGGGGAAATGACTCACTGATGAAGAGTTGGATAGCGCAACGTGACGAGAACAACTTTCTAATCTCTTCGTGTGTCCATCGCCAAACAGAGTCGTGTGCGCATTCTCGCACGCATGCGCACGCACACACACACACACACACACACCAGACACTTTCTTCTTCTGTGTACGGAACCTAATGAGGAGTCGAGATACATCGTCCAATGCCGGAAAATAGATTGCTTTGGCAGCCAACTGTGAAACTGAGATGATGTCTTGCGTAACTTTCTCAAAGCCCAAAGCTCGGCAAACACAAGTAGTCCAATCCCCCATTCTCCTTTATCTTCCGGGGAGATTAGATCATTGCTTCTCGATATTAAGCGCTTGCTCTTTTTCTTTGCTTCAAACATCTTTATCGCCTTTGCTTTGACCTTTTGACTTGATTTCTTTGCCTTTAAATATTACTTTTATGCATTATCTCTTGCAGTGACCTGGTATGGGTCCACAGAGCCTTTTGTAGATAGAATTGTGGCACAAATTTTGAAAAGCCTCTCATCTTAGACAAGCTTTGAGTAATCTTTTGGAAAAAACATCTAAAATATATATAGATAAGATGTTTTAACAATAATAAACCCAATAGTTTAACATTAACAGTAGCCTGGGGCCATTTATCACAAACAAATACGATGAAATCAACATGTTTCTTCAAAAAAATATTTCGGATTAAATATTATCAATTTTAAATTGATCAATCGTGTTTGACATTTTTTTGCACGGAAGGTTAAATCCTTCAGTAAGGAATGACTTGAATAGGAGTTAAAGCCCAGAAACACATGATTTGAACAAGTAATTGTGCCGTATGATGACTGTTTTTTTTTTTCCATTTTTCCTAAACGTATCGAATGATATGATGGCAAAAGGGGGCCAGCTGCAGTTCCGGCACGACCACCACAACGTGGCTCCCAGGCATTCAGTTGTACCACGCTTTTCTATCTCAGGTACTCAAAGCGCTTCAACACTATTCCCTTCTTCACCAACTGAGTACCTCAGTATCTTACTCAAAGACACAATGGCCCGGAATCGAACCGCCACCCCCTCGGTTGGGAGACAACCATTCTACCACTGATCCACACTGCCCGCATGCCGTATGTGAAACGACAACAGATGAAGGGATGAAGCCTTATTTTGTTCATGTCTTGCCACAACCACGACCGTGACGGCCGCATGTCTTTTCAAATTTGCGCCTCTCAGCCGTAAAGCTTCATGAGCTCATAACCGGATTCTTTTTCCAATAAAGCGCATCTCAGAAAAGGTCATTTTAATCATACCTTGTAGCTACGAATTACAAACTGGCGCGTTTCAAGGAAAAATCATTGAAATAGCTACTGTTCATCAGCTTCAAGGTCCCCGATGCAATCCCACTTCCTCCAGCCCTTTCGGGGCGGGGTTGGTGTTTCACCCCCTC
Organism: Hippocampus comes; assembly: GCF_001891065.2. NCBI lineage: Eukaryota > Metazoa > Chordata > Actinopteri > Syngnathiformes > Syngnathidae > Hippocampus > Hippocampus comes. Next base: position 278,929 of record NW_017805745.1, on the reverse strand, counting down.
CTCCCCCCGTTTCATTATGACACGTCGCATTATAGACAGACGCATCATTAATGATGCTAACGATCTGTTGTTTAATATGTCAACGTGTGCTGCCACGGTGTTTCCTCCGTCTGTCTTTCTGTTCCCTTCAGATTTTGTCAGATGAATTTTAAGTACGGTGAGTTGTTGCTATGTAACTGGTGCAGCACCTGCTCACGAGTGAGCGACACTGACAATCCACCCCACACGCTCGGCGCAAGCGCTACCAAAGATTTTTTTCTACTTATATTTTGAATGTGACTGAGTGCCACCACGAGACCAAGCAGCCTTTAGATAAATTACATCGTAAACACAAAATAATTCAAGAAAAAATTACAAACAAGCAAGGGAATGGCGGATTATCCATCCGAGCGATACGTTTGCTTGAACGTCTTTCATATGCCATCAAGGGTCTTCAATGAGGTAAAAGTGATATTTAATGACTCCTTTATATTTATTTATTTCACATTGTATTCTGTATGTTAACCTACCAGTAGTTATTCTCTATAAAAAAGTATTTTTTGTTCGGATTTTATGGTGAGTGAAAAGGATTTATTGGATTTACATTATTTCAGATGTGAAATATTCCTTGTGTTCACAAGACATTTTGGAACGGATTCATCGCGAAAACCAATATATGTTTCTTGACATATTTTTCTACATCTTCCAAACCATACAAGACATTTTGTGTGGCTGTTACCTAGTATTGATATTCGGGAGTGATGGGAAAATGAAGCTTCCAATGTGCCTCATAAACCAGTTGGTACATTTTTTTTGACTCCTCTGGATTGCAGCCTTTGTTCAGCTGTGGGCTAAACCAACAATGCCATCAAGAAAATAAAAATAAAAAAAATACAACAAGTGCTTCATGAAGCAAATTCGAAGTTTCATCTTCAACTTCAACAATTTCCACAAACATGAAAAATAACCAAATGCAAACATAAATTCTTCCTCTTGACCATTATCGGCGCATCCATTTGTTCTCGGTCGTCGCTTGCCATTTCTCCTGCACCACCCCTTCTCCTACGATACTCTTGCCCCCCGTTTGCATTTCTCACTTGTACACTTTGCTGCCATTTTAATGCCTCAATTCGTATCAAATTGCATTTTCAAAGTATCTTCTCGATGGGTTCAGAGAATGTGATTCTGATGGGAACCCAGCCGCTCATATTCTGCCCTTCTCACACCCACTACTCATTGTCCTTGCCACTGACTGGTGCTCAAGTCTTCAATTTCTGTGCTGCTCGAAAGCCCATTTTAAATGGAGTGTCCTTCTGCGTCACGTACCTTTCTCATCAGCGACGAGTTCCTTCACACACGTTTTAAGGCTCTCGCTCCCACAGATTTATCATCACGCGCGAGGCTGAAGACTGTCTCCTTGCTTGGTGGGCTGTATTTTCATTGATGCCCTGACACTTGAGTGCTGGGGTGGAGCTTTTACAATCAATAAATGCCGTTTTGTTGACAGACAAAGGCAGATGATCGGGTGAGGCGCAGAGCTACAAAAACAATTTGCACTCATTGGTTAGTTACTTTTGAAATGTTTCAACGCCAGTGAAGGGATCTTTTTTTTCCCATGCCTTCCCATCACATGTCAAAGGGTGACTGAGTTTCTGCTCTCTGTAACCAACAATCTGTCCTTTTTTTTTAATAATGGCGCTGTTTACCTGAAGTTGAAGGTGGTTGATTTTATGTCTCAGTCTTTCAGACATCACACAGATGTGGCTTCTTTCTCCCATGACGTTGCCCCCCCCCCCACAGTGATGTGGGTCTTAATTGATCAACAAATAACCGTGGCATCTTCACTTAGGAGTGGCCCATCTCTTGCGAGTTTTTCAAAATACGAGACATCGCTCGGTGGACATTTTTGAGATACGCTTGATGGTGGGAACGAACTCAGCTCAGCTCCGTTCATTTCACAGCATGCTGCAATGGGTCGACTTTTCACAAAAAAAGAGCTATGTGCTGCCACTCCAAGGTAATGTTTACGTTCAAGCTAAGAAAAAAAAAAAAAAAAAACACTTTCCAGAACATATAACATAGAGAAACAATAATACAACAGAACGCATAACACTGACAACAATATCATCGGAAACAACTATTCCTGCATACGTGTCACACAGAATACTCGAAATGAGCAGTTTCACATTGCATTCCGGGAGCAAAGCTTTGCATTTTGTGCTTCAATCAAAGACATTGAAATGTAAAACTGTGAAATTTTACTGAAATCCCTGAATGCTAACAAGTTACTCCCCGTAACATGATGTGATTCTTTCAAATATATATTAAAAAAATATATAATAATAATAGTCTGCACTGAGCTGAAGTGTATTACCACGAAATATGTATGAAGTGATGATGGTCAATGTGTTGTGCAATCCACAGACTTCTGAATCTTCCTTTTTTCACTCCTGTTGTCAACAATGTGTTAGCATGAATGAAAAAAGATTGGCATCGCAACACTTGATCCACTTGTATCGCATCTCCTTAGCAAAGCTTTGCATTTTGTGCTTCAATCAAAGACACTGAAATGTAAAACTGCAAAATGTTACTGAAATCCCTGAATGCTAACATGTTACTCCCCGTAACATGATGTGAAGTAGATTACCACGGAAATATGTATGAAGTGATGATGGTCAATGTGTTGTGCAATCCACAGACTTCTGAATCTTCCTTTTTTCACTCCTGTTGTCAACAATGTGTTAGCATGAATGAAAAAAGATTGGCATCGCAACACTTGATCCACTTGTATCGCATCTCCTTCTCCTCCTCATTTTAAGCAATGATTTTATTGCCAAAGCAGTGAGAAAGGGCGTGAGGTTACTCCTTATCCGGTAGCTGAGCAGCCAGTGTCAAATACGGACACGCTCGTGCTGGTCGCCGTTGTCCAAGCGCAGTGTGAAAGGGGATTAATGTTCCGCGGCCCATTAAGCCGCTGCCTTAAGACCATTCTGGGTCTTGGCCAGTTCGTCAAGTTGAGCAGTTTTATTTCAGTCAATGCAAATCCTGCTGCTGATACTTTTTTTTTTTTCCTCCAACAAGCGGTTCATACCAAATTGTAATTGTCGTCATCAAAGGATGTTTCTTGAAGACACTGGCGGACATATTCAGAAAGGATAAGACACCGGAGCACACAATATTGGGAGTCCTCTTTTTTTTTTTTTTTTATTATGCCTCAGAATAAAGTTGATAATTATCATTGTTTGTTTAAATCAACGTAATCCTGATGGTGGGAAAGGGTTTGCAAGGGAAAATATCCTTTTGAATGACTTGAATACACCCCGAAGCAAAGTATGGAATATTCTGTGTCACGACCATCGAGGAATAATGTTTGTAAACCCATGTGTAATTTTTCTTATTCTCTTCGCTCCTAAGGAGCTTTATCTTCATTTTCGTTCATACGATTAAGTCCCCTGTGGCCACGCGGTTCATAATATTTTCTAATCGCAGTCTCTACAGCGGAGAATTTGTCTCACCCTGTCATCTTAATTCCTTTCCATCCATTTTCCGACGCCATTCATCCCTGCAACCATCCTCCGGTGTTGCCGTGGCCCGACTGGGTCAGAGGACATTTAATGACTCGCCTCCAAGACAAACACTTCATCATTGCGTGTGCTCTGTCATGAAGCTTCAGGATTGCTGCCTCCTCACCTCTGGAGGGAGCGGAGCACATTCTGTTGTTCCAAAGAATGGAACATGTTGTTCGATGATCCCAGGAGACCGAAGCATGTAGCTATAAAAAAGAAAACGGGTTATCGAAACAACTCCGAATTGACCCCTTTTTTTATTTGTGCTGATGTAGAGGAACATAAGACTGCCGGGTGTGTTTCATTGCCCAGGTACACAATCTCTAAATGACTCTCCTATCATCAATAGGCTATGGAGCATCCGTTTTATCTAAAATTACTTCACTCACTGACCACCACTGGCAAAATCTAAATCCGAACAGACTCTGAAAAACCAATGAAATAAGAGACCAAAAAAAAAAAACCCCACCAAAAACTCAAATAAAATTCTGTTCGATTTCCAGGGACAGTTTGTGTTTGGGTAAAAACACTCTTGACAGAGCAGCGCCAGAAGCACCTGTTTTGTTCATCATTGCACATACTGTGACGAATCGCAATCTTGGCAGCGCTCGTAATTTAAGAATAAAATCGCCGTGACTGTGCTTGGAAAAGCAAAAAATGCAAATGAAGCCAATTCCACGAAAGTGTTGATTGAAATCGAACCAAAGTGGCAATAGACAAATGCAGCACTAAGAAATGGATCAATCTGATGCAATCACTCGCTTTTCCTTTTGTAATACAGCTGAAAACAAAAAACTGGATAAAATGAAATTGACCAAGGAATGCATAAAGTTGATATTGGTGAATGAAGAGGGGAGGGGCTCGCGTAAGAGGAGGGAGCCAAGTCCGCAGTGGTGGTTTCTGGGATGTGCGACACGTGCGGCTGCACGCACAGGATGGCACTACGTTTTTCTCCATTCCAGACGAAAAAAAAAAAAAAAAAAGCGATGCAAATCAGTTTCCGACCGGCATCATGAAAACTAAATTATTGGCTCTTGTGTTGAGAAAGCACACGGGTTTATATTACTTCTGCATTTTATTTTGTGTATGATAACACCGGAGTGCTTCAATAAATTTCAATTTTCATTGCAGATCCTGTCAGGTCAATGAGATGGTAATTCAAGCAGAGAACTTTGAAAAGTTTTCTTTCAAAAAGAAAAAAACAGAAGGGTCAGAGGGCGTCTATGAAGAGACCGTTGGCTTTGTAGAAGAAACACCATGTGGCCTCAGTTTTCAAGACTGATACCGCATGCAAGACAACAGCAACGTTGCACCCCCACCGTTGTTTCCTTTTACAAAAATACATTTTAAAAAAAAATCCGAAATGAATTGGGCTGCTCTATCTTATTACTGGGGAGCATGTTTTGGAAATATCGTGTTTCTTTCCATAACCTTGTGAGTGAGCGAGTTTGTGCACCGAAGCTGCTCTCGTATCACTTCTCTCCAGTGTGCGTAACCTGATTACTTTGTTTGACTTCTTTCTCATGTTGGGCTGTTTCCAGGCTGCCGGCACTCAGAAGAAATCGAGCCCGCACTGCAAGCGTGCTCAAATACAAACACGTTGTCTTCATACAGTCGGATCCGCGGGTAAAAAGATGTGACGGAAAGAAACGGTATTTGGGAGAAAAAAAAAATGAGCTTCGCGGCCGTTTTACTACATCCCCCAAATTTGATTGAACAACACTGAACACGTCTTGCAAATTTAGGAGCTGCAGGTGATACCAGGGGTGTCCAAAGTATGGCCCAGGTGCTAAATAGTACTAAAAAAATGACATTTGACAAGCTTAGTTACAAAAGGGGAAGAGTGAGAAGGGAGGGTGTCAGAAAAATGGGTGCCACTACTGCTAATATATTTGTCTACATACTGTAGAACTTTTCCCTACAGGCGAAGATACAAATCAACCATTTATGATTAAAAGAACACAATTTATCTTCAAAAGACTGTTGTGAAGAAAGATAATTCAATTTCAGAGGCAGAAATAGTCTCTTCCACTTTGTGCTCTGTGTTCAATTATGTGTTCAATTAACTTGCGATGCAATGTCTTTGGAATGTGAGAGGGAATCGGAGTACCCGGAGAAAACCCACGCGGGCACGGGGAGAACATGCAAACTCCGCACAGGATGGCCAAGGTCCAGAATTGAGCCTTTGCTGTGTCAGGCCGTCCACTAATCAATTGATTCTGATCAGACATAGCGACATCTGCGAAGCATGATCGCATTCCTCCCCTTTTTTGAGTTCTGTTTAGTGCAAGTGTTGCGCTTCATGGTCCATTATGATCTTATTTCTCAGCTTGATTTGAAATTCTATTCGATGTCACTGACAAATGGCAAAGCCCTTCACGTACTAGGCAGCGACAGCAGATTTCCCATGGCAGATAGCTGCTCATTATCAACATCTGGAGTCTTGTCACACAAGAAACTGGACTAAAATGGGGTCTTCTGGTATTTGCATGATTCCTCCATGGTCTGTCACCTCTGAGATCCTGATTGTTTTTCAGGTCCTGAGGCCAAAGTCGAGGTACTGCGTTCATTTTGCTCCCATGCTGCCGCAGAAATTAAGTTCCATTTGTCTCCAGGAATTCCAGCCCATACCAGCAATGCAAAACTTTACCAACATTAACTCACTCAAATGCCGAGGACGTTTTTTCATGTTTTTTTGAATCCAGGCATTCAATCCCACGTACTCCCATGCTGCCGCAGAAATTAAGTTCCATTTGTCTTCAGGAATTCCAGCCCATACCAGTACTGCAAAACTTTAAAAACATTAACTCACTCAAATGCCAAGGATGTTTTTTTGAATCCAGGCATTCAATCCCATGTATGTCTTCATATATTTTTTTCACGTGGTTCGCGGTGCATCACAACCTCCTGTGTCGGAGTGTAGCAATACACGAGTGCTGTATAGTAAAGTACGCGCGAGGAAAAAAACAAAAAACCCAAAAATTCAATACTTTTACTTGTACCTTTTTTCGCTGACATCAGTCCACTTCAACATAATCTTACTTGACCACGTTGAATTTGTGTGTGCGCACGAGCGAGCATGCATAAGCATGAGTGTGTGGGTGTGCCGATGTGTGTGCGCGCGTGTGTTATGAATGACCACGTTGAATTTGTGTGTGCGCACGAGCGAGCGTGCACAAGCATGTGGGTGGGTGTGCCGATGTGTGTGTGCGCGCGGGTGTGTGTTGAATAGAGAGAAATCCATTTTCCAGGCAAAAATAGTGTCTTCCACTTGATGCTCGATGACCGATTTAAGAAGACATCAAATTGATGATCCTCAAACCACTGAAAAGTGGTCACCTTGTAAATTGATTTCTGGCCCACATACTTCACTCAACAACTGGCCCACATCTGGTTTGCCAGAGTCAAGCCAGTGCCTCCTTTGCCACTCCCGGGCCATGTTTGGCCCACATGCCTTATGCCAGTGCCGACGCTAGGCCACCTGTGCCAGCTTCATGCCGAATGTGGGCCAAATGTCTTTGCTATCTGGGAAGCCAAGTTCTGTGCTCCCTCTGCTGTCCTCTTATATTTCCGGCCCCAACACTCTCAAATGTATGCAGGGACTTTATCAATAGCGCCTCGCTTCCTCCTGTCAATTCTCAATTGTCTTGCTAATGTTGTTGTGCAACTGGGCACAGGACGCGTGGCAGAATGCAAAGATGAGCTGCATGCAGAACCCATCAACCCTTGGGTTCCTATGTATGCAGGCTGCGGCAGGCCAAGGTTGAATGACTTCTTTGTTTGGGTATTGTTCTACTTTACAATGCCGAGTCATATTCCCACAATTGTTTTGGGTGTCACAAGTAATTCATTGTTTTGCTCGCGAATGCTGTGCACAGGGGCCCGTCTTACACTTAGGATCAGCCGGCATTGAGAATACTTGGCGAAGACTCCATTTTTTTTTTTTTTCTCAGTGTGAAAATTCCCACCATTTTGTTACGGCTGATTTGATCATGGAACCATTTTTCAAGGTGAACGCACTGTAACTGGATGGTTAATGAAAAGCCAAATGTTATCCATATTCGAGTAAATGCTATGGAATGTAGCGGTGGAAGTGCAAAATTATTAATAACATGGTGAGATGAAAGTGTGAGAAGCAGATCCAATTTCATGGCTGCATTCCTCGAGAAATGGTCAGACGTGTGGCGCGTAATTTACTGTTATTACACTGCTTTTTCACTCAAGTCAACGTAAAGATGCAGCTTGGATTCACAAGAATGTGTGTCGAGTTAAATTACGCAATTGTAGTCCTGCATTTAAAAAAAAAAAAAAAAAGGTTTAAGAAGTGTTCATGGGCATGTACCAGAAATACTAATAATCTTCTCAGCTCTGCACAATACAGATGAACACAAATGAATTGTCTCCTTTGAGTGCTCTCGATGTATATATACACACACACACACACACACACACACTGTCCGCTCAGGGCTTTAAAATATTCCCTCGGTATGCCTGTGTAGCTGTTTTGGTCGCACCTTCCTGCATGCTCTGACTGCACCATCGCTGGTCAGTGACTGCATATGTAATCATCGGGCGCTCTTCATTATATGCAGCGCCATTGATTGATGTGTGTGGGCGTTTGTTTGTGTGTTTCTGTGCGTCTGTATACGATTACACACAGTCGTAATGATTACTCACTACGTCAGTTTGTTTACAGTAGCACCGTGTCCACCAAGCGTCTGACGTTAAGGAGAAAGAGAACCGTTTATCTGGGCAAAAGTAATCTTGTGGAAAGTAGTCTATTACAAAGCATACCAGCAGGGCTGAAAGGGGAAATGATTTAGCAACTCAGCGTTTGAATTTGGATTGCTTCCACACGTACACAATCTATACTGGAGTTCAAGTTCTCTGGTTCAAAACACTTGATGAGTTTGCTATTTGCTGCTGATGGAGAATTCTGCGGGCCAGGTCCTGAGGAGGAACCACTACCCCGAAGGTGTCTTCCTGCAGCGATTCATCAAATGGACTCCCACGTTTTCTTGGTTATCGCTGTACAGCAGTACAAAATGTGTTAAATCAGCGGTGTCCAAAGTTTTTCGTTTGAGGGCCGCATCCAGAAAAATGGAAGGATGAAAGGGCCGCTCAAAATGTGTCAACCTTTTGAAAGTCAGTCAATAAATCACTCCTATATTGTTTGTTTTTCTAGGTCATTTCATCAGCTTTCTGTTAATTAAAGGTGTTAAGGCAAATAGTTGAGGATTTTTTTCCAAATTTTTGGGGTGGCTAACAGCCTTCTGTCTCACAGAATAGATCTCGCTCTGCACTTAATAGCAGCCAAATCCCACCCATTTTCTCAACCGCTTCTCCCCAACCGCCGGGTGTGCTGGAGCCCATCCCAGCTGTCATCAGGGAGTAGCCGAGGTACACCCTGAACTGGTCGCCAGCCAATCGCAGGGCACACAGCGACGAACAACCATCCACGCTCACACTCACACCGCAGGACAATTTAGAGGTTTCCATTAACCTGCCATGCATGTTTTTGGAATGTGGAAGGAATACCCGGAACACCCGGAAAAACCCGCGCAGGCAGGGGGAGAACATGCAAACTCCACACAGGAAGGCCGGCGTGCTAACCAGTCGAACACCGTACCGCCCATTTCTAACCACTGTATTCCAATAAAATGATAGCATTTCATAAGGCACACAATGTTTGTAACATTGACGTACATTTCCTGAAATTAATTAACTGGATTTTATAAGACAGAAAAAAAACATAGCAACAGCTCTGACTCAGTGGGCATCAAAGAAAGTGCCAAAAGCTTTTTCCCAATTCCAGGAGAGCTTGGTTCATATTTGATTTGTTTGATATGAAACTGACCTCCCTCCCACGCATTCTGATACGGATGCTTTAATTTGCGGCATTGCTATCATGCAAGTTTTGATTGCTGCTCACTTCGCAGTTTTTGGTTTGTTTTCCTGAGAATGGCTCGCGGCATGTCGGGATTGCCTCTCTGGTCGATGTTGCTCACAAAGTACCCGCACTGCTTAAGAGCAATCTTCTAATCGAGTTGTTGTTGTTTTTTTGTTTTGTTTTTTTGTTTGACCTTTTTGTGTTTTCGCAACACGCTGATGGTCATTCTTTACTCCAAAAGGGCATTTTATTATGTTTTTTTTTTTTTTTTTTTTTTGCAGTACAATGCCGATGTATTTAACATAAAACTACCTACTGATTGCATTTAAGTGTGTATCGAATCTTGGGGAGGGGGAGGGTGGGAGTAATTAAAGGCGCAAAGTCTAATAAGATAAATGCAAGTTAAACAAGTGCAATCAATCCAAATAATTTCATGTATTGACCTGAATTTTAATGTTATTACTCATTAAAAAAAGAAAGTGGCGGTCGGGGACGTTGTTTCCAACAATTTGCACTCTGGTGAACAAAATGTCCTTCTCAAAGCATTTTAAAGTGAGATTTTGACTGTCAGCAATGCTTGCTGTAAATGTTACCAAGCCAACTTTTTGACTGTTTTTATGGTCATTGACCAAAGCTACTTGTTATGAATGCAAGAAAGAATGCCTACTGTTCAATAGATGATTTTTCAATTTAATACGCTTGTAATTGAAAATAGTTTTTCGTGTATTTAGTTTGTCACATTTTTGTTTGTATTCATAATGCATTATTATTATTGATCTTGTTATAAATTAATCTCTGTACAGCATTTTTTGTTTTGTCATTCCATCCATCCATCCGTCCATTCGTCCTCTTCCACTTATCGGGTTACATGGGCAGCTTCAACAGGGAATTTCACACTAAACATCAAGTCTCATACTGAGTCAAAAGCCAAAGAATAACAATGAGTTTTAAGATGAGTTTTAAAGATGGGCGGCGAGGGGGCTTGCCGAACATTTGGCGGGAGGTTATTCCAAAACAGAGGGCCATGACTTCCAACTGTTTTGATTGAATATAGCACTCAATCTGCTTTTAGCTTCAATAAGAAGAATATACTGTCTGCAGTACATGACGTCATTGGCAGAATGAAACGACAAGATTGTCTGTCACCATTTCTAATTATCACCAAAAGATACATACGGTACCGATAGCCTGCTGATCTGACAGTTTTCCCCTTGAACGGGCCGAGGGCCCGGGGACACCATTACCCTCGCTGATGAGGGCTATTTCTCATTCCTGGCCGGTCACTTCGCAGCCATTAGCGTGTGCGTTATCGACCTGCCGAGAGGTCTTTGTGCTCATGGGGAAACACCTGCGGGTCAAATCAACTCAACGCCCCGAGCCTCCCGTGGTCCTCCCTAACCCTCATCAGCAGGCATTAGAAATGAGCAAATGCAACGAGAGCGGGGGCGAGATCAGTCACGAGCGCATCTGAATGGAGGTAGAGGAGGCATGAGAGGGCCTGATTTCAGTAAAACGAGAAGAGACATCATTGAAGTGGCCATGCAACTTAACCTCGGTGTTTTCATGAAGATAGACTCTCGTGATAACGATGAACAGCAGAACCAACACGGAGCAAAACCAAGTTGGCGGTGAAACACTTGCCAATTCAGAACATTGCGTGGCTGAAGGTCGTACCACCGGGGGCCCGACGATCAATCGAAGTAGCTGATATAATTCCTCTTTTTAAAATGAAGTCTTTGAGCAGATGTGACATGAATGGAGAGTTTCTACTCCAAACTGCTAGCATGAAATGCACCTGTGTGGTAATGTCGGCTTCCAACATGCTTTCTTAATCATCCATTCATTCAGAGGGGCTTTTCTTTCACTCGTCACCCATCTGCATCCCATTAGAAAAATAAAGGCTTCGTTAGCATAACTGTTTCTCTCAGCTAAAATGCATTCACTGGCCGTGGAATTAACACTCGAAGTCAGAAGGCCAAATAGCATATTTGTAAGCAGTTAGAAGCCATCTGTTACACACACACACACACACACACACACACACACACATTACACATACACCGCATAAAACCAAAGAGTAAATTACATTTAAAGCTGAGGTTAGAAAAGGCAAAACGCTTCCCTTGTGATTATTTGAGCAACCCGGATTGGTCTTCTCATTTGTAGTCACAAACTTTCAAGGTGCTTTGCCACTGCAAAGCCACTTCCACCACACACCTGCCTGGCTAACGACTTCTGTGTCCATTAGACACAAATGAATTACACACCACCCATTATGTCGGATCAGTTTTGATTCTTTACTTTTCTTTGACTTTGGGGCAGTTAGCGCGTCGACCTCACAGTGCAGAGGTCGAGGGTTCGATCCCGGCTCCGGCTTTCCTGTGTGGAGTTTGAATGTTCTCCCTGTGCCTGTGTGCTCACACATTCCAAAAACATGCATGGCAGGCTGATTGAACACACTAATTTGTCCCTAGGTGTCAGTGTGAGCGCGGATGGTTGTTCATCTCTGAGTGCCCTGCGATTGGCTGACAACCGATTCTGCCTACCTACTACCCGAAGATGGCTGGGATAGGTTCTGGCACCCCCCACGATCCTTGTGAGGATAAAGCGGATCGGAAAATGGATGGATGGATGGGTGATTTTGTACGCAGCGAGAAGGCTGCACACTGGCTGAGGCTGTGATGCTTGCTCAAGTGTCATTTAATACAAGTCATGCCTTTGTCTCATCCCGGCTGGATTACTGTAATGCATTTGACTTTGGAGTCAGCCAATCCTCCATTAAGCATTTCCAGTTGGTCCAGAACGCCGCTGCCTGCCTCTTGACTGGTACTCGTAAGAGGGAGCACATCACTCCTACTCTGGCATCCCTTCACTGGCTCCCGAAACATTCTAGAGTTCTTTTGAAGATCCTATTGTTTGTTTTCAAATCTTGAAATGGCCTCGCCCCACCTTAAATCTCTGAGCTCCTCTGTCCGATGTCTCAGGTCTGCGGACCAGACACTGTGAGAGGTTCCAAGGACTAAGCAGAGGCTCAGAGAGGATCGAGCCTTTTCCGTTTCCGGTGCCTCTCGCTGAACATTCGGCAAGCCCCCCTCGCTGCCCATCTTTAATACTCGTCTTAAAACTCATTTCTATTCTTTGGCTTTTGACTCAGCGTGAGACGTGATTTTTAGTTTCACTGTTTTGTTTTTTTGTTTTTTTGCTTTCTACTTACTGTCTTTGTTCTTCATTTATTGTTTCATTGTTTGTTGTATGATATATACATATATATATTTTTTGCTCCATGTACAACACTTTGTGTCCAGCGGTGGTTGTTTTAAAGTACACTAGAAATAGTTGAGTTAAGTTGAGAATAATCCTCATGTGTCCTTCCATTCTTTCTAATTGACAAGGGACCACCTTTTGCCTGTTCACTTTTCCCCCATTTGAACATGAAAAGAGGGCCTAATCAGGCTGTAGAAAAAAATCCCCAACAAGAAACAGTGTGCACAAGTTTCAAGAGCCTCAAGCTGTTTGTCTTAACAACCCCTGGGAACCACTTGGGCAGACTGAAGTTCTCTTCAGCTAACTGGATTGGCAGAGGCAGGCGTTTAATGACTGAAGTCCCTACATAGCTTCTTGAAAAAAAAAGAGCATTTTTAACGTGTGATCCAACATGTAATCTGGGCGACAACTATTCTCCGTCCAAGCACTTATTGCAAAATTTTGGGAATGTTTTTGAAAGAAGATTAAAAGCGATGCCATCCACATCCAGGCATTTTGTAACCCGCCAATTTATATGATTCAACAAATGCTTATTTACATGATTTCAAGGGGACTTTAGTAGATGCTGTAATTCAAATAGTCCTGTATTTATTTCCTTTCTGGGCATTTCAGCTCGGTGGCCCGATCTCTCAGCAATCACACGCAAAATGTTTGTGAGGGAATGCCAGTTTCCACCTTATGTGGTTATAGTTTGAATGCTGAGAGAATTCGCATTAAGTCTGTTTATTCAAAAAAAAAAAAAAGTTCTTATTTCAAGACTGCTGAAAAAAAATTAAGCTTATCTGGAATAAAAGAAATCCTTCGGTGTTTATCAAAGGATTCACATTTAATCAAAGACTGAAATGCATTTCTCCTTTGGTATGATAAAGCTATAATTCGTTTCGGTCCAAAATGTGACATTCTTGAAATATTGAAACGGGAGAATTTTTTTCTGCAAGGACATTGAAGGCAAGATCATAGACTGACAAGCAATTACATTATCTCATAGTAGTAGTTGTATATTTTTGATGAAGTCGCCATAGTCACACTTAGGCATAATTTAGCGGGAACAAGTCACCTACCGTACATGTTTTTGGAATGTGGGAGGAAACCAGAGTACCCGGAGAACAGACGCATAGGCACGGGGAGAACATGCAAACTCCTGACAGTGGCTGGAATCGAGCCCCACACCTCTTCACTGTGAGGCGGATGTGCGAAGCAGTCTTCCATCGTGCCACTTGGAGCAATTTATTAATTTACTTTTTTTATCAGACCAAAGTCAATTTATGTCATCATCAAAAATGACATATTAAAAAGCAATGTAACACTGCATACCATTAATGTAAAGTATAAATCGTTTTGGACCAATCAGTGACCCTTGTGGTACCCCACAGGTGACTTTTCCAAACTCTGACACAATATCATTCATTTTTACAATTTGTTAAAAGAAGCACACTGCTGTAAAGTTTTGTTTTCAGTGATGATGTGTCTTAGGAAGTAGCACTTTTGGAAATCACATCAAGAAAACTCAACTCAAGCAACCATTCAACTTGACCAGTGCAGGTCACAGACGACGCATGACACTGCTTTCTTTGGCATATACAGTGATCATTAATTTCTCTTCAGGGATGAATCAAATATCTGTGCATCTCTCCATGAATACTGTAGCAGCTTTTTTGTTCAAAATGCACACTCCAAATTGTTACAGTACATCATAATCGGCTTTAGATGTCATGAAAAGACTGTTGGGCTTTTCAGGAGTGAATGGCGCATCTGCGTTAAGTGCGTTTTGCCATTTAGTGTAACTTCAAAGCCAACAACGTCTCCTTCCCATAATTGCTTTCTTTCATCCAGTGGAAAGGGAAAAAGGTAAATGCGGCCGTGTGCGCGTGTGCTCGCGCTTCTGCTTTGCCTGAAGAAATAAATACCTGATGTACACTTTCAACTTTTACTCACCCGCTCATCGTGAGGATTCTTCTCTCCACATAAACACATCCCAACTGTACGCATGGAAACATTGTCCTCCCCCATGTTGGAGGTCCTCCTTCCAGTGCTTCGGTGAGCAGAGCCGCGGTTCCTGCTACGCAGGTAGCAGGCTGCTCGAAAACGCTAATTCCGATTCTTTTATCATTCCAAGCATGCAGAGTGTCTCGCTATATGGCTGCTTCTCCGGATTGGACGGAAGTCATCTTATTTAGGCAGATCAAACTTAAGGCATTCACCAGAGCGTGGATATCATCACACATTATATGAGCAGCTGCATATATTTTTCATTGGCTTGACATTGTCGGGAGATGCGAGTGTGGCGCCACATAAATCAAACTGACAATACAATGGACCTGAAATGGATCAGGGGGAAACGCAAGGGATACAAGTAGCATGCACATTCTCCTCGCGCAGTGACACACACACTCACACACACACACACACACAAAATGCAAATGTTCTCGTTCTTCCACGGCTCATTTCTCCAGTATGTCTAATATTTGTCAACTCTGTTTAATAATTCCGTGAGGAAAAAATCTTCAGCTGCTTTCTGACATGACCAACTCATGATGTCACAGAAACAAAAGCGTTATGGCGTATTTAAAATTATTAGCTTATCATGGATACAAATCGCCTTTGATTCAACATCGAAAGTTTTGCCAACGACCAAGTCTGTGATAAGACGAGCTGACCAGCCACGGAAAGTCTTTCGGTAGTTGAGCAACCGTGATCGATGGTTGACTTTGCAGAGGAAAATACAACTATTTTAGTTTCAGTAAGAGAATAGCAAATTTAATTTAGTAGGTCTCTCAAACACGTCTATTTTGGCGGACTTATTTCCAGGTAACGACATGAGAATAGGGCGGCATGGTGAACAACTGGTTAGCGCGTCCACCTCACTGTGCAGAGGTGCAGGGTTCAATTCCGGCTCCGGCCTTCCTGTGTGGCGTTTGCATGTTCTCCCCGTGCCTACGTGGGTTTTCTCCGGGTACTCCGGTTTCCTCCCACATTCCAAAATCATGCATAGCAAATTTTTTGGAAGATTCCAAATTGTCCCTAGGTGTGAGTGTGAGCGTGAATGGTTGTTCGTCTCTGCGTGCCCTGCGATTGGCTGACAACCAGTTCAGGGTATCCCCCGCCTACTGCCCGCAGATGGCCGGCCCGGGTAGGCTCCAGCACGCCTGCTGCGACCCTCGTGAGAATAAGCGAATTAGAAAATGGATGGACATGAGAACCAAGCCTTGATAAATACAGTGCAATGACAGAAACACCTTTTTCTCTCCTCCGCTTTCATCGGCGAAAGCATTGTACAGTATATACAGTGTTTACTACACTTGAATAGGAGTAAAGCGTCGTTTGAAATCATCTGGCTTTGATTGGAAGGAAAACATCACTCGACGTTGCCAAGAACCTTCGATTTCATTCACTGCCTGGAGAGCGAGCTTCAAGAACAGATAAACAGATAAAAAGAAAAGTAAATCACATTTTCTACCTTACATGCCGAAGCTAGAACAAGCATCGAGTGGTGCGTGTCTTCCCATTCCTTGTGAAAACCCGTTTGCTGCAGAGGATATTGTTTCGACTCGTGATCGCCCGTAGCTGCAGAAGCCTTAATGAAAAGTGCTCGCAACCCCTTTCCCCACGCCTCCACTTTTTGGGAGACACGATGATAGATGGTCTATTTTACAGCCTATTTCATCTGCAGTGCTCTTCTAAACTGTATTTTTCGGCTGCTTTTACGTGAACCGTCCGTTTATTTTATTTTTTTTTGTGACTTTGTTATACATCAGAGAGGTAGGTGTCTGAAAGACACATTGGCTCCCAGGAAACTAGAGTCCAAATCTGTCGTCCTCTCCCTGTGTCATTGTCGTTGAGCCAGGGAAAGCGTTTCCTTAAGTGCAGGCAAGGCAGATTCGGCCTCACTCCCTCGGTCATAAACTAGTCCCTCTTAGGTTGTGGCACCCTGAAGCCAAGTCCGAGTAATGAGCCGACCTAAAGGGGAATGTGGAAAGCCAGTCAGGCAGTCAGTCAGTCAGTCCTCCAGGTTACACTAACACAAAGGGACATTAAAAATGATCCATGGGACCTCGTGTGGGTTTTATATGGTTATAAGGTCTCATCTGCGTACGGTTGTGACAATTATGCTTGTGATTTCCATTCGGCCTGATAAATGGCATCGACGATTTTTACTCGGGTGATTGCTTTTCATAACTCTCCTCAGATTAAATGGTGTACTCTGCACTCATGGCACTGAAAAAGCAATCTCCTTTCTTTTTTTTCTTTTTTTCTTTTTTTTTTAAATAATGGCATCTTGGCGTTCAGGAGGTACAGTAAGACTCCAGATCTACTCACTGGCCTTATTTCATGGTGATGAGCTCAGTCTTTTTTTTTTCCAATCGCACACATTCGGTATTCCAAGTCACCAGTGTGCTCGATGCAGCAATGTACTGTACTCAACCAGTGTCCTGCCCCAGGGGAAGGTCATGTCAACCAAGGCCACAGTTGACGCATGGCTCCGAGCTGTTCACACATCTGGACCCCGTTGCCCTGCCCCCACCCCCACCCTTTTCCCCCCTCCTGCCCGCTGGTTTCCACAGGCCGAATTGCCCTCGCCTGTGGACATGGCTATGTCGTGGCAGCTGGGAACTACACATGTTTTTCTCCTACCCTGTCAGCAAAAGGTCAGGAGGGTTCCACCACACTAACCAGCCCAAGCTCACATCAGGGACATTTGCACGTTGCGCCTTATAGTAAGCAGACCGTGGCGTGGACAGTCAATGGCTCTCTGAGTTGAATCATGATTCTAATTTAGTCAGCATGGAACACAAAAACACAGTAAGCAAATATCTTGTCTCATGTATTTCACTGATATGTTGTGGTTCCAGAAAGACACAGTCGATGGTATCCTCGCCGCTTGTCTGGTCGGGAGCTGAACACTAAACCACCACAAGGGAGAAGTTGACCCTGTTTGAGAATCGGTACCCCAGCATCTGTCTGCGACACAAACAAACACAAGCAGGAGGCTTGCCCCGAGGTAGACAAGCCCAGAAAACAAAAACAAAAAAAAAAAAAGCATCGGACAGTATACATATTATACGCTGTCTACGCTAGCGGAATTGGAGTAAAGCAGAATTTGAAATCGGCTTGCTTTGGTTTGAAGGAAATATTAAATTGAAAAAAAAAAAGACAACCCAGTTGGGATTAAAAAAAAAAAACACACAGCTTGACATTTTAGATAGGTAAGGGCATTCATTGGTTCAGCACATTTAATAAGAGATTAGAAAGTAACACATTTGTGGTAAGCATTAAGAAGATTAGACATACCCGGTCAACCTCAAACATAAAAAATAAGCCCCACAGAAACTGACTTGATTAGAATTTTAGCTTCCACCTGATGTGCTTGTGACTGTCTTCAAACGCCAGGTGAGGCTCTCCTGTGTGGAATTTGCATCTTTTGTGCTTGCTTGGGAAATCACAGGGTGTACACCGGCGTCCTTCCACAATCCCAAAACATGCCTGCTTGATTATTTAAAGACTCTGAATCGTCCGCAAGTGCAAATCTTCAGCAAATCTAAATCATCTCTTTCTTTCTGTCTGTCTCTCTCTGTATTTTGATACTCTATCGTCACAATACAGAAATTGATGAGTCATTTTAATCTGATTACAGGTCTGGAAATAGGAACGCATTAGATTAGTGTTGACCCCCACCATCCCGCTCCCCGCTCCCCCTAGTCTCGTGATACAACTGTTACATAAATTTAGCTTACATCTCTAATCGCGTCTGTGATATTCAAATTACAAATTTGGAAACAAATTGAAAAAGACTCATGGCTAATGGTTTGGTGTTAGTTTAAAATGGATCTGCCCAAATTCCCAGACGAAAAACTTGGACAAATCTTCTGAAAGTTCCCGGCATGACTTTGCAGTAAACAACTAATGGCCACTAATGCTGCCGTCGCACTTGCGAGTCGAATGTTAGCCAGAATACAAACAATTCAAAATGATCTGCATTTGCTATTAGTGTGTCGGAAAAAAAAAAATGAACCCCAGCGAATAAATGGAACAATTACACATAATGAACTCACCTTAAATTGAAGCCATTACACAGCCGCTTGAGTTCATTACATTAAACGCAGAACTTTGAGGCAGTGCTCGCTCATCGTGCCACAGTTTGTACTCAAGCTGCTCCCTTCTCCAAGTCATCCAATTCCACTCTCTCCCTCGTGGCCTTTGTAAACAACATCCAATCATTTACAATAAGTCCCCCGCAGAGATCTAAGTAACATGATCATGCTGTATTTCTGAAACTGGCAAGTACAAAACAATAGCACGCGAAAAATAGAGACAGAAGGCCCAAATAAAGGCCCCGCTTGACTCTACGTTAACACCGTAGAGTCAGCGCAGGGAAATATGCTGACACCAGGCCTCTGCCTCCCGTCCTCGCCCTCGGTGGACACTTCATAAAAACCGACGGCGGGCGTAAATTTAGAGTATGCGGCCGTAAACAATGGGCCACGGGGAAAAGTTTGGAGAGTTCAGCCCAGATAACAGTTTAGCCAGAAGAACCTGCTGATGACGAATAGGTTTGTTCGTCACCTTTCCTCCTCCTCCTCTGGGGAGCGATGATATGGATCGCGGAGGAAAAGATGGCGGAGGGGGATACGAGACAAACAGCATCCGAAATAGAAGCGTATTGCCAACAGAATAGAAAACACACAGTGGGGCAGATTATCTTTGATGACTCGGTGACGGCTGTTTTGTCGTGGTTTACCAAAGTCCATCTTTTTAGCCAAAAGCATCGACAAAAATACCTGCAAAGCAACGACTTTGGCAGACATATTTATCTGGATACACACAACTATGCATCGTTACACCGGAACACACACACTGCCTTGGAGTTGATAATAACCTTACCTCTACGCAGATAAACAAGGCCTCCGGAGATGCGAAACACACTGATCACTGAGCGTAGGACACAGCGTAGCTTAACGAATAATGTGTCAGGGTTTCACCAAATGGATTTTTTTTTTTTTTTTTGTAAACAGAAAACCGTGTTACAGGTTGTGCTCGTGCATGCACGAGAGAGAGGAAAAATGGCATGGAAATGTGACTCTTACGTCAGCGCAAAATGTGGTGTTTTTGATAATAGCGGGATCCGTGTGTTTGCTGATACCCGGCTCCGCAATACGCCTTGAGCAATCACCATTTTCCGCTTGTTGTCATCCATCAGCTACACACCCGAGACAGTAAACAGTTGCTCGTAGCCTATAAAGCATACAGAAATTGGGTGTGATGTTGACGATAACGGCATGCGCGTATGCGCACTTTTGAATCAGTCACATTTTCACCGGCGCAGGATGAACATGAGACCTTGGTAAAATACAGTTGTGCTTTTGGGGAATTTATTGTCATTAGAAACCTTTCAGATGAAGAAAAAAAAAAAACATCAAACAAAAGCAAATGTCACTGGATCTGTCATGCTTAAGAGTAGAAAGCAGTGATTTTTATGATTTGAATCCAGGGCCGAAAACTCCTCCCTGATTCGTCACCACATCAGTGCGGAGAGGTCGACATGTCCCGATGATGTGAGGAGTTAAATTGGTAAGGGAACAGAAAAAGGACTGCTGGAAAACCCATCGAGATGTTGAAAACCTATTTTTTTTCCATTCATTCGAATTTGGCAGGCTTGTTCACAATTCTCTTCTCGATGGTGTGGTCAATTTGATAACAAATGTTTACTTTCACTTTGCAGCCTGTCCACTGACATATTTATATACGACAGTATCTATCTCAGAGCATGTGTTGAGAGTTGTTGCAATATGGCATCGGAAATCATTTGATGCTGGCTGAAATGACAGCTGGTGAGGTAGTTTGATGTATTGCTTTTTGACAGAAAGATTCAAAACTCTGCCATAAACAGTCTGGACTGCAAAATTTATGAGGATTTACGAGCAGGTTCCATTGCATTTTAGCCATGAGGGGAGGCTGCACTGTATTCACCTGGAAGACCACAAGCTGAGGAGGAAAAAAAAAACCTTTGTAGGCACCGGTTATGTCTTGTCCTAAAACTAACCCCAAATCCTGTCCATCATCTAAAAAAAAAAAAATCCAAAATCGCAGCGGAGTGTTATACACGGATGACACAAAAAAAAAATTCTCCAATGCTGAGACAGTACCCAGGCACTGCAGCAACAATAGTTCATGCCATGCATTGCACCTCCACTGCGGTAAGAAGGCCAACTTCAAAATAAACCTTATCCAAACTCATCAAAATAGCGAAATCAATTCTAGGTGTGCTTTTATTTTGAAGTTGTTCCTGGCAGCGCGTTGCAACGTAATGACTACCTTGACTGATCTTCCAGAAGCCTAAGACACTGCTTTTATAAATTGTTACTACCTGTACTTGCTACCTACTTAAACGGCACAACGG
The DNA here is from genome assembly GCF_001891065.2 of Hippocampus comes. Taxonomy (NCBI): domain Eukaryota; kingdom Metazoa; phylum Chordata; class Actinopteri; order Syngnathiformes; family Syngnathidae; genus Hippocampus; species Hippocampus comes. The sequence goes on along the minus strand of NW_017805745.1, from coordinate 257,835 downwards.
CGTCCTGAAATTAAGTTTAATCGCTGATTAAGGGCGATAAAAAAAGCAACGCAGACACTGTATTCTACGGCGCCTGCTGCCAGGGTTCTGCTCCAGCCGTGCTAGCGGCGAGTAAAGTTGGGGAGAGCTGTTGGATTACTTTTCAAGGGCAGACATCAAGAACTGCACACATTGATGCTGACAACCTGACAGAGTTGCGGTTCCTACTCATCACTTTTTAACAAACCAGGCGCACTCAAATGTGCTGTTTGAGCCAGCGAAGTCGCTACTGTGTGTGGCATGCTCATTACAACCCCTCACCAGCAACACTCAATAAAATGGAAAAACAGTTTGTTACACTCGCGAATCTCATCTGATTCTACAGCCTGTTATAAAAATAATCAAATAGCATGTTATTTTGACACTCATGAATCATGTGCAACTGATCTGTTCAACTGAAGTGAATCCAAAGGGTTTTTTTTTTTGCCATCCAGCTGGTTCTCTTCCAAACAGGGAAGGTGCATGTGGCGGTGCTTGACCAAAACAGTGAAAAAGAGGGCAACTTTCAACCCCCAAGATTGGATAAAAGAGTGAAAAAGAGAAAAAAAAGGGCACCATCATGTTTAAAAGTGTATAGTGAGACTGTGTTATGGGGCCATTAAAAGTATGCACTTGCACAAATGCAACCGGACGATGACAAAGGGTACAAATCAGAGTACTGTATTATACACGAGTACACAGAAAAAAAAAGTACCGGTACTGTTTTAAGTTTATTTGGTCGGAGGTGGGGGCGTATTATGCATAGATGCGTATTATACACAGGACTTTTCGGTAGTTAAAATTGTTGTAAGATGTTTGATGTGATAGCCACTGTTGCTGCAAAAGCGTTTGCTGGGCATGTTTCGTTGGAAATGTATATTTGTTGTCAGTAAAGATTTACTTTTTGGCAGCTACGGGCTGTAAGTGTGACAGAATCAAAAGTACATAGATTTGGGGAATTTTTATAGGGGGTACTTGAAGGTGCAATCTTCTCTCATAAAGAACCAAGGTGGAAATAAACTGGGGAGGCATGTCTTCATGATGGATGAGTTTTCTGTCATGGAAAGGGCATTTTTCACCGTTGTTCCGCTGACTGCTGTTTTGAGAAGCGGTTTTGATATACAAAATGCGCACTGTCCTTCACGAATGCAGAATTTATTGTTGCTGGCTCTGGGCTGAGCACATGCTTCACAAAAACCATCAAATTCCATATTTGGGAAGAACAGAGAAAGGGCAGGCTTTCTTGCACATTCACGCTCAAGTCGAAGGAAGCTGTTTGCACTGTCTTTCCGAGTTTAGATCAACAGTGTGCTCGGAGGAAGAAGAGGCACCGGGATATTGAAGACGCGACCTTGCCCTTTGCTGTCTATCGACTGTGGGAATATCTTCACTGGTAACTTTGAGAACGATGGACATATTTGATGGACATGCTGGACGATACTTGCCATCAGTCTAATGGCAAAAAAAAAAAAAAAACAGTCCTGCAGAATACTTTCACTCACACGCTGTCACTTTGATGCTCAACACAAACACAATTTTCTTGAACTCATTCAATGCCGAGGACGTTTTTTTCCCCCATGTTTTTGAAGAATACAGGTATTGAATTGTTAACATTTTTTCATCTGGCAGGATAAAGAAGGATCTGATAATCACTGATTGAATTAATTGCCAAAAACAATTTATTATGCTGACGGCTTTAAGATACCGATTTCGCGTTCCAGCAGTAACTATATTTTGTTTAATGTGAAAAGAGATAACATCATGACACAATTAAATGTGTAACAGAACACTTTTAATTTATTCAAATATCTTAACTCAGGTGTCATGTCTTGGGTAGGAAAAAAAAAAGAGAGAAGTTACATTTAATGTCATGATTCTGGCCACTGTTAGACTTCCAATTGGCCTTTGGCTACTCGAGCGTAGCATGCTAGCACTAAAGAGCCTCTGTGACTGAACCAATGTTTTTTGTTCCACTCACTCCAAAATGTATCGAAATGCTTTACCGGCACAAACGCTATCTGTTCCATTCTGTTTTATTTCTCATTGGGTAGCTTATAAGGAAGTTAAATGTTACCATTGCAATGCTTTGGGGTTTAAAAAAAATGTTATGAGCAGCTCTGTCTTTCTTAACACTTACATTGAAATGAGGGAGGGGTCAGAAGCAAACGTAAGAAAGTTAGTGGTAATTTTTTTTTTTTTCATTCGAGGTTACTTCGACACCACGGCAATACCGCAATTCAGAGGGCCACTGCAAAAATTCGATCCCCACACGTTGCTCGAAGGCTAATGATGTTGATTTTTTTTTTTTTTTTTCTGGAGAACTCAAGTGAATCATATTACAGTCAAACTCAATCCACCAAAAATATAGTCGGCCTAAATTACCCACAGTTTGATCATCATATGAAAAGACTGAGAACAATGTAGTCATGAATTGCGAAGGTACAGCGTTCTTGCTCTTTGATTGTCTTTTCACTTCACAGATGCAGACGGTGCACATGTATCGTCTGCTACCCGAATCTGTGTGTCAGGTCCACCAAAACTGGCTGCAAACGGTGACCCTTGGCTGAACCTAATTGCCAACCCGAACAGACACCATCACTTCTTGTGGCATTTTCATTACGTGGAATCCATTCAGTGGTGATTCTACACCTGCATGTCAACAAAGCTGCTTGACGCGCCAAATTTGTCAAACTAATGGAAACAGCATCCAGTGAAGGTCAGTGATGTCACATGGTGATGAATACTAAGAGAAAAGGAAGAGTGGGCTTAAGGAGGCTTTCAGGTGACTACATTAAAACGAGAGGCTTTTTCCCGAAGGGGAAATAACCATGACTCAGGTCAGACTATGGCGACCGCGTGCACGATGCAGGAATATGGCATTATCATTATACAGAAAACGCCACACACAGATACTGGATACTGCAAAGACTAGAGTGCCGGCATTCGGACGGCGAACAGTCCAGGGTGTACCCCGCCTCTTGCCCAACGTCCGCCGGGGCAGGCTCCAGCTCCCCCCGCGATCCGATGGGACGACGGCTGCAGAAAACGGAGGGGTGGGTCAGCCAGTGAGCGCATTATTAAGAGCGCCAATTTGACCGGGAACTAAGAGCCCTTTCTTGAACGTTACCTCGACCTGCGGTGGTGGTTTGGGCTCAAGTGTTTCAGATTTCTCCATCGTCAAGGATGCTGATGAAAAGACACGAGCCGCATCAGACAATCCAGACGGCATTATGAAATTGTTCTCACTTCGTCCTTTTTGGATGAAACCATCCGCCGATCATTCGAGAGATTAAAAATAAACCGGCTCACAAAATGGTCCGCCCGGATCTATGTGCACACGCGTGTGTTGGCATTCACTTTGATCACAAGTCAAGCGCATATTCATCATTGTCTGCTTGAATTAAGAGTCTGGATTTAGATTGTTCGGGGCAAAATAGAAAAGCTGGACTTGCCAAGGAAAAGCCAAATGTCCGGACATTTAGATGAATAGCTCATTTGAGGCAACGCTTGCGGAGAAGCACTGACAGACGGAGCGAGGTGCCCGTCGGTCATGGCATTGGCGACGATTCATAATGACCCCCGGCCAGATTACCAGCCATCTGCACTCTGTTACAGATATGTGTCGAGCGCGACCAATGGCGGAGGACGGAAAGGGTGAGGACGCGAGTGTGGAGGAATGACCTTTAGGCGAATGAGCAAAGAGGCAAGGCTCATCGGGAAAGACGGCGCGTGCGAGGCAAACAGAAGGAGAAAAGAGAGACGTGACTGACAGTGATGGATGGAGACCCTCACAATCTGGAGGAAACGGAAGGAGCATGACTTACATCCCAGCCATGTCCTACGGTACATCACTTCTAGCGGCCACGTACAGCCCAACGTGTGAAGAAGGAGGAAAGGTGAAGGAGTCTGTCAGGAGCGTCTTTTCACAGGTGCTTGGAGACAAGCCATTTGTCAACGTTTGTCATTGGCTCGGAGGTTATCTTGGCTATTTGATAGAAGATGATAGGAGGAGCGTCAGAGTTGTGTGCGTGTGGGGGGAGGAAGGAGGGCGGGGGGTAACAGGCAGATGGGTGGACGCGTGCGGGGGATTTTTCATTTAGTCTCAATATATAAAACATCCATCACCCATCAGATGTGTAGGTGGCACCTAACCAGGCAAATCTAATGATGCGATCCTCTGGAACCGAGGAGGAGGAAATCGATCTTGAAAAGTTGTGAGTAAACTTTAACCACGACGCGTCCACATCCGTCATCCGTAATGTTCGAGTAGACCGAAACGAAATAATAAAACACTACATGGAGATTGGGCTCAGCCGTGGTAGATTTGTGAGCAAAAACCATCTCGGAATATGAAACACAACGACAACAAAGTGTTTACGACTCGGGTCTCATGCGGGACGTGTGGGCCTACCATTTACCGAAAATGTTAAGTACATTGTTGAAAAATGAATGCGTTTGACACATGATATGAGAGCAGGACTTGATCTGAAACTGCGGTAAGTGAGTCTTTCGTTGGGTGTCCTGCCTCACAACAACGATCAGCTCATCAGCAAGCTCCAAGAAGCCTGATTCCTGATTCGGATCAGTTCAATCAGGTGTGTTGGGAGGCGGGAGGGCATCTAAAACATTCTCGATCGGGCCCCGCTAAGTAGGCGTTCTTTTATCAATGTATTAAAACCCGATATTTATCTTCCCAGTCAAAGTATGTGAAGGCTGGCAATCTTCACGTGCTATGCAACCTGTCTCATTTCTCGCCAAGGCAGCGCTTGGTGCTCACATTTCACACACAAGAGGATATTTTGGCATCCGTGTTTCTCCCGATGAGAAACGAGTGTAACCTTTGTAATTGCCACTTGAATATTATGTTCAACCATAACGGAAATGGGCATATGGAAAACAGACTTTTAGAGACACTGGCAACATGATTACAGAAATGCCGTCGAATGCAGTTGCTCTGCGCTTGCCAACATGGCAGAGTGCCCGAGACAAGGTTGGCTTCCATTCTCGATGATAAAAGGATAAAAAAAAAAAAAAAACACAGAGAATGACCTTGAATTAGCTCGGCCTGGCTCTCTAGCAGAGCTGACATGAAGTCTAAAATTACTGCTCGGGGGGTCAGTGAGGGCCTCCATTGAGGGAATAGAGAACCACGGGCCGTGTTTTGCTCTGCCAGTTAGGTGGAAGAGCAACACTCAGTGACATGAATGAAACAAAGAAAAAGAATCTCCTCTCAAGATCTGTTTTTTTTTTCTTAGTCCAATTTTCCCTTGAGAAATGCAAAGTCACATTGAATGTGTCGGTGGTCGGTAACCCGCGGCTCAAGAGCCGCACGTGGTTCTCTAGCGCCGCCCTAGTGGCTCCCTGGAGCTTTTTTCAAAAATGTTTGAAAATGGAAAAATGTGGAGGAGGGAGATATTTTGTATATATCATTGTGTATTTGTAGCCAACTTGGTCATTTTGATATAATATAACTAATATGGATACATACAGAATGTGTTGCCTTCATTATCAGACTGATATAAGGCTTTTAATTTTTTGCGGCTCCAGACATATTTGGTTTTTTGTTCGTTTGTTTTTTTTTAATCCAGTATGGCTCTTTCAACATTTTGGGTTGCCGACCCCCTGAATATGTCTAGCAAACATTAAACCTTGAAAGCTAAAATATCAAATCTCATCGCTCTTGTATTCATTTTATGAGAATAGAAAGCAATCCTCCTGACCCTTTACGAGTCATTGAAAATGTATGTCGTAAAATCTTTAGACACACAAGGTAAAGATCACCGCATAAATATTCAAGTGGAAGGATGGAAGATGAAAGACGGATCCATAGAGAAGCGCCTTCCGCAAATCACTCAGTTATTCATTTTGACAAATTCTGAGTATAAAACCAGAAAAAGGTAGCTTCTAATGTTTTTGTTCTTGAGCCAGGTGACACGGCTTTTGTTTTACACGGTAGAGCCTTGCAGGCTTAATTTGTACAGCGGAGTTAAATGCACTGTCGGGTTGATGAGTTCCTGGAGGCTGTACTGACTTTTCACTACCGCTTGTACTCGGGCTCTACCGAAGATAAAATGATTCAACGGGAGTGGCTCATTTGCAGCAGCAGCAGCAGCCGCGTTGTATTTCTTTTACTACCTATCTATGCAAAGTGCAAAGCATACATCAGGGTTAAAAATGACAAGGAAAGGAAAGCATTGGCTTCTCATGTTTTCGACCGATACCCAAATGAGCTTGTGACATGCTGCTCACTGTAGATTGTGAAATTCACAAGAACTGTGAAGTGTCCGGCATCTGTCATACTCTGGACACAATTGGATTCCAAAAGCGGAGACGCAGATAAGAGTTTGACCCAAGAAAAAAAACAAAACCTGTTTATTTAGCTGGTAATAAGAACCAAGATAAAGCGAAACAAACCAAAAATGCACGCAAAAGGCAAGGATAAAGATACATATAAATTGCTTGTCACACAAAGGACAAGGAAATACAATACTGGAATCATACAAACTGGCAAATATCAATATGAACTACTCACATGAAAATACTGAGACAAAACGTGGCGAGAAGACTACCCGGCAAAAAGTCATGAACGTCTCGAATAAACAGGCACATGGAGACGAGAGTCGTGAGCAAGGCTGAATAATCCGACAGCCGCTTGTCAGCATGGCAGAGCTTATAAAGGCAGCTGGAACACGAGGATGATAAGCAACAGTTGCGGCTCTGGAGGGAACGCCCTCCATTCCCGCCGGATACTGAAAAAACAAACAGGACATGGTCCTGACAAGGACATGGAATGCTACTGAGTTCAAATGGTGCTCGGGTGGTTGCCTCATCAAAATCCGACAGGCACAAAAGAGTTTACAGCCACACCAGCTTGAAAGCTTATCGAAACTTAGACGACAGCAGACATTTTTTTTTTTATATATATCTATATCTATCATGTCCACCCCCCCCCACCCCCCTCCGGTTTTTTACGGCGCATGTCACACATTGTAGGGACAGAAAAGACTTTCTTAAAACCTTCACGCTTCATCTGAAATTGAGTGACAGCAACAGTTTTGCAGACAGAGATATGCCAAATTAAGTTGATACAGAGAATAAAACAACAACAACAATGACAACTTTGAAATGAACTTGTGGCTTTCATCTCCTCCAAGGACGTGCGTGCTACGCCAGGTGACAATGCTGCCGTGTCATGTTGAAGCTTGAAGACCCAATGGAAATAGGCACAATCTATGTTTTGTTGAAAGGCAGCTGCTTTTGTTGTTGTTGTTGTTTTACTTTCTTGTACTTATTTTTCATTCCATTTTTATTCATGCATTTTTTTTAATTAAGGGTGCATTCGTATTTATGAGATCAGGTTGCAATTTCATTTTACAGGTCCGTGTCAAAATGTTAACACAAAGGAAAAGTGTCTTAAGACACCTGCAGATTCTCTTTAGATGTTTTTTTTTTTTTTTTTAATAAACCGGCTACATTTATTGGACCAAATTTTATTTTCGGACAGTTCCCGCTGACATCATTCTCCTCAAGGCATGAAAGCTCTCTTTCCGCTCTCCTCTGGGCTCAGACGCAGTCCAAGGACACACCATTAAAAACGTCATGCAACTGCCGCCTGTTTACCTATGAAATGTGGTCATTGTCTCGTTTGCCTTTTGTTTCAAATGTCGTAGGAGACATTCCAATGGTTTGTTAGCAAAAAATGTTGATTTGCTGACATTCCAATGGTTTGTTAGAAAAAAATGTTGATTTGCTGATCGGTGGACGTGCGCCTTTTGCAGCATGAAAAGATTTGCCCCAAGGACAAAACTTGACCTTCTGGCTGTTGGAACATTCAGTTCACCGCCTCCTTTCTTCCTGTCCTTTCTACACATAACACACTGAAAAATGAGAAACTTAACCTACGGTCGCGCCCGTAACCTTTGACTCCGTGCAGCCATGAGCAGCAGCTGAGGTAGGGTGGATTTTCCACACGTACGTGAATCGCTTGGCTCGAAATGGCCTGTGACTGCTGTCTGGAGGATTGCAGGGCAAATGAGCACGACTGGCCTTTTGCCAGCCATTGAATGAATTTACAATGACAGAGGCCAACACAATGCATCAGAATGCCAGGCGTCAATTGCAGACGCAGCAAATGAGTTAAGAGTGAGGAAGGAAAATTGCGGGAATTAGTTGCGCTGTGTCTGACTGTTTATGTCCAAACATACACGCACACACATACATCCATTTTCATCTTTCTAGATCATTGCTAGTGGGCAGAAACCCCGTAAGTCCAATTATGATCAATCTCATTCACCGCCGCCCCCAGCTCCCTTCCCACAAAAAAACGATATGATTGATCCATCCCAACTTCGTCTGCTACTTTTTAACACAATATTAACCAATTGAAAGCCGTGATAACGGCTTGAGGAAAAAAAAAAAAAATCTGTTAAACCGTCCATAACACGTAAACACAAACCGCCATAAGGGTTGAAGCCGTCTTCGCGATTTCAAATGTTTCTCTCAAAAAGTAATCATTCCCATCTTCGAAGAGATGATATTGCAGTGTCACCAAGGCTTCAATAAAATAGCCGCCCCCCCGAAGCCATGGGCAGTCCATTTCTATTAGAGTCAAGGATCCTCTGAAGTCCGCTTCTGTTTATTTCACCTCTCGTAAAAATGTTTGCTCATTGCCTTTATTTAGTTGCTTTTGTTATTGAAGCCAACAAAGCAGATTTCCTCATCTCGTCTCATAGGCAAATCAAAGTAAGGGTGAGGGACCACTAATTTCACTCGCATCCATTTGGCAGATGACACCGGTCACGAGTCAATCACAGGACAGGTGTAGAGACGTGCACCCATTCACATTCAGACCATTACTGAGTGGGGACGGAGCCCACATTGCCTTAAATAAATCAGGCAAGTGACCCATGACACTGTCAGAGACAATTAGGCAACATGAAACTCCGAAATTGATCGCCTGTATTTATTTACTCATCCAAAAGAAGAAAAAAAAAGCCCTATTGACCAAAAACAACACAAGGGTATTTCTAAGCATATTGATATTGTGTCGAGAAGAAACCACTTACGCTTGAATTAACCTACGATTTGCTCACTTGAATAAACAAATATTGGCAGGTAACTTACTTTACTTTGAATCGGGAGTTTGGGGTTGGCACACACGCCAAACTTTCGCCCCTGAAACCGAACCTAAAATCAACACACTTTGATCCCTCGTTGATGGCGGGGTCACTCAACTCAACTCAACTCTCAATTCAACCGATATTTCACGACTCGAGTACTTCAAAACAACCACCGCTGTATACAAAAGTGCTGTACATGGAGTAAACATAATTCATACAACAAACAAACAATAAATGAATAACAAAGACAGTAAAAAACACTGATTGCTACACGGGTCTGGACTCACAGTCAAGTAATTAGTAAATAACAGTCGAGTAAAAATCATCACCAAAAAAAATCCCATGATATAAGTGCGATTAGAAAATAAAATCAAATTAAAATGTCCCCAAAAAAATGAACCGCAGCAGTTGACGCACAATGATTCTCCTTTTAATTTATACTATTCTGGTTTTTGGTCATAAGAGATGGCAGAGTCCATCATTCTCTCTTTCATTAGAACTTTGCCATTGAGGGAAGCCATTTGCATTTGTTAAATTATGAGGAAACCAAAGCAAGGCGCCCGTGTTTTATCTCACATGAATCTCTTTGTGAGTGGCTCGACTCAAAGGTTAGCCTTTGGGAATGTTTCGAGAGCCTTATCGGATGCGGCGAAGCTCTTATCTGTGTGACTCCATTGATTGCTGTGTGCTCTAAAAGATTTGTATATGGAACGGCACTCAGTTGCGCTAAGGAGGCGCCTGTGTCTACATGCCAATTTTGATCATAAAGCGCCGATGCTTATCATCTCATTCTTCTTTTAGAAACCACATAGACTTCCCCTACAGACTATTTGATGCCTAAAAGAAGGGAAAGGCACTAGCTGACAAACAAACAATTGGAAAAACAAACAAAAAAGATGCCAACGTTGTGCATTTTGATTTGCAGGTCATTGACATGTGACCTTACTGCGTGTTACTCCCCAACATCTCATGCGTCAACATGACACTGAATTGATTGTCGTGAGGATTCACAGATGAAAGTTTATTTGTTCGTGAACAACGTTCCCTCTAAGCCCCGCGCGTGAGCAATTGCGCACTTGTCTCGCCCTCTCAGCGCACACGGTGACGGCTGGCGCGCACCACGCACACGCGACATTTCAACACTCGTTCCTTCATTTCCACCCCACTTGAACTCAACTGTCTTTGTAGAGCACTTTAAAACAACCGCCGCTGTATCCAAAGTGCTGTGCGTGGAGCAAAATTAATTCATATCACAACAAACAATAGAACAATAAATGAATAACAATGAGCGGAGAAGGCACGAAAACAGTCAAACTAAAAATCAAGTCTCATGCTGAATCGAAAGCCAAAGAATAAAAGTGAGTTTGAAGACGGGCAGCGAGGGGGGCTTGCCGAACGTTCGGTGGGAGGTCATTCCAAAGAGAGGGAGCGGTAACGGAAACGCTACCTCGAATAGTGCCTGGTCCGCAGACCTGAAGCACCGGGCAGATGCGTCGGACCTCGGCGAGGTAAGGTGGTCTGAGGCCATTTCAAGATTTGAAAACAAATTATAGGATCTGCAAAAGAACTGTATAGGGAGCCAGTGAAGGGATGCCAGTGTAGCGGTTAATGTGCTCCCTCTTACAAGTACCAGTCTAGAGGCGAGCAGCAGCACTTTGGACCAACTGGACACGCTTAATGGAGGATTAGCTGACTCCAAAGTCAAGTGCACATCTTGAAACAGGACATCAGAGTATTCCCACTTCCTTTACGGTTTCAGTCGTGCGATCGAAGGTGCGCACTCAGTTGTTCTATGATAGTTTGATGTATACTTGGACACGCGTTCACTCCCACTCCCCACCGACGAGTCTTTAGATGTTACGCGCGGACCGCTCCAATCAGGAAGCCCAAACATGGACACGAGTAGCTTGAATGAGGCTCTTTTGCGCATTGCAAAGGTCAGGTAACGAGGAATTTTTGTGTTTTATGAAATGTTTTCCATTTTTTGATGAGTGGGCAACATGTGACCTGAGTTCTACAGACTATCTTAATAAATGTACCGACCATGGCCCAATTTTATTTGTGTCATAAATTTCCATTCGATTATTTTTTTTCATAACATACGACATCACGTTATGATCGTAGGTTTTGGACAGGTGTGATACTGGCTTGGCCATCGCCTGCATGTCCGACGTTGCTCACCGAGGGCCGAGGAGGGCTCATGGCATGTGTGTGTGAATGCTCAGACGGATGGAAAATTAGAGGGAGCATTGTTCATGAACCACACAAAGCAACTCTGAAAAGACCATAATTGCGTCGTAAAACGAGTTCTCGTTGCAGTATGTGACGATAATCAAGCATGGGCGTTCATGTATTTGTAGTTCATTTCGAGCTAATATCATTCAGGTTACATTTTCACCTTAGTCAGGCATGAGAAACCGTTTAATGAACTGCGTCCACCGTGGCCAATTTATATATTTATATTGAGGAATACAATTTAAGATATTTAAATTATGACCACAGGCTCCTCCTATTGCCCCCCCCCGCCCCCAAAAAAAGAATATATAGATTGTACCGAGCATGTGTATGTGCTCATTTCCAGTTTCTACATTCTCACAGCGGTACACTTAAATCTCTGTCGGGCTTCAGTGTGGATCAGCCACGGTGACGGCTACGTAATAGAGGCCGGGATTAAGGAGTTAAAATAATGAGCAGGAAAAGCAGAAGGAAAGCACATATATATATTTATATAAAAACTTCCTAAGAAAGGCAATTAAGGCTTGACACACTGAAATTGTTGATCATGACTTCAGCTTTAGGATGACGCAACGCAAAACAAAACAATTACTTGCGCGGTTCACGCATATAAACTTGACATGACAATGCCGAACTCATTTCAATTATTTTCTTTCTGCTGTAATTAATAATAGTGCCACTAAAATGCTTACTTGGGACTGCTGTTCCCCATTTAGGACCGCAAGCTTTAATTATTCTACTTAATTAGTGGTTTTGACAGCATCTCTGATGAAGTCGTGAGCGGGATCTTTGACTAATTCCCTCTAGACTGGAGCACAGCAGCGCAATGGCATTCGTCCTTTGACGAAACATCACCATTCCTGTTGTTCACCAAGGGCAAAAGCACCCTTGCTATGAGGGCCAACCTGACAAGGGGCGGAGGGGGTGGGAGCAGCCACGCCTCTTTTTGGCACTAAGATTCGTGTCCTCACTGACCTCATTTAATTATTGTCATCGAATAGCCTTATTTTTTTTTTCCTAGTTTTATGATTATTTGATGATGTGTGTCTCTCGGGCTAAAATACTTTTAATTGGCTTACACAAAGTACTGAAGAGTTAAATAATAAGTACATATTGAGCATTTTAAAGCCTCAGCTACGCAACGTATCATTAAGAAATGTTTGCCCCCTCCCCCACCACACACAAAGCCCCACCCATTGTCCTGACTCTTTTATTCAAAACTCAAGAACAAGGCTCACTGTGACAAAAGCAATTGAGCAGGAAAGTCGCTTGAAGAGCACACCTTCCACACAAGTTTGTTAAACGGCTGGCACAGACTCGCAGATTTAAATGAATGCATTCTCCAGTCTGCTATCCCCCCCCCACTCCGCCACCCCCCGAGTGCAAACCACATTTACACGCCTGAAAGATCTTAATTGTACCAGCCCTGACAGTTAGCCACACACTGATATCTGCAACCACACAAATAAATCACCGCGCGCAAATGATGTTCAATCAGCGTAAACAATGCGCCAGCATCTCATTCCTTCTCCAGGAGACCCGCTGACCACTGTGAGACGAAACTTGAATGATATCAGGCGCAAAGTGTGAACGGAATGATGCGGGGACTGCTTGGCGCGAGGAGGAGACGTGAAATTTTCACATCGTCACATCGCCGGTGTTCATGATGACTGTACGCAGTCCCGTCTTGGGTCAAAAGACCACACGCTATTTGGTGGGCATTTTTTGTTTTGAAATTTGACCTCTTAAAACATCTATTTTAACCCTTGTGTCAATCGATTTTTTTTTAGGGGGTGGGAGGGGCGGGGCAGTAGGAAGTCATACTGATATGTAATTTTGAGCTGTAAAAGGGTAAAAACAACGGTGCTCCCAATTTTGAAAGTGATTTGACTTGCAGTCAGGGATGATTTTTTTTTTTGCCTAATGGCGTATCCACTCTCCTTCCCAAAGTTGGATAACGCGGTGGCCACGGTCGAGCCAGGATAGGCTCTAGCCTGCTCGCGAAACTCGTGAGGATAAGCGGATGGATAATAATAATATGTATAATTTCTGAATTCAGGGTTAGGTATAGCAACAGGTGTTAATAAGAAACAGAAGGTTTGTTTGCTACCAAGTCAGCACTGCAAATGTCTCTCTCTCTCTCTCTCTCTCTCTCTCTCTATCTATATA
>NW_017805745.1:241105-243064 GCF_001891065.2 Hippocampus comes | reverse complement strand
TATATACATACATACACATATAGAACTTCAAGCATCCAAACAATTGAGGCACTGAAAACACAGTTAATTGAAAATATATTTTTTCAACATCTCAGTATTCTGAAGCACAATGGCAGACAAACATGTCAAGATGTTTCAAAGACTTTGAGAAGATGAATATTTGATCTGTGGGGTTTTAATATATATATATATATATACATACATACACATATAGAACTTCAAGCATCCAAACAATTGAGGCACTGAAAACACAGTTAATTGAAAATATATTTTTTCAACATCTCAGTATTCTGAAGCACAATGGCAGACAAACATGTCAAGATGTTTCAAAGACTTTGAGAAGATGAATATTTGATCTGTGGGGTTTTGCAATGACAAATTATTTCTCTCCCGTCTTAAGAGAGTGCATTGATCCCTTGTGTAAGTTATGATGGCGGCTAGTCTCGTGTGGTGATTTATCGATATTCTATTCAGCTCGCAATGGTGCAGCAATTCAAATGGCATGTATTGTTGAAGGGAAAAAGAGGCTTAATTGAAGTAAACACAAAATTAAAAAAGAGGACTGTACGCAGTCCCGTCTTGGGTCAAAAGACCACACGCTATTTGGTGGGCATTTTTTGTTTTGAAATTTGACCTCTTAAAACATCTATTTTAACCCTTGTGTCAATCGATTTTTTTTTAGGGGGTGGGAGGGGCGGGGCAGTAGGAAGTCATACTGATATGTAATTTTGAGCTGTAAAAGGGTAAAAACAACGGTGCTCCCAATTTTGAAAGTTATTTGACTTGCAGTCAGGGATGATTTTTTTTTTTGCCTAATGGCGTATCCACTCTCCTTCCCAAAGTTGGATACCGCGGTGGCCACGGTCGAGCCAGGATAGGCTCTAGCCTGCTCGCGAAACTCGTGAGGATAAGCGGATGGATAATAATAATATGTATAATTTCTGAATTCAGGGTTAGGTATAGCAACAGGTGTTAATAAGAAACAGAAGGTTTGTTTGCTACCAAGTCAGCACTGCAAATGTCTCTATATATATATATATATATACATACATACACATATAGAACTTCAAGCATCCAAACAATTGAGGCACTGAAAACACAGTTAATTGAAAATATATTTTTTCAACATCTCAGTATTCTGAAGCACAATGGCAGACAAACATGTCAAGATGTTTCAAAGACTTTGAGAAGATGAATATTTGATCTGTGGGGTTTTGCAATGACAAATTATTTCTCTCCCGTCTTAAGAGAGTGCATTGATCCCTTGTGTAAGTTATGATGGCGGCTAGTCTCGTGTGGTGATTTATCGATATTCTATTCAGCTCGCAATGGTGCAGCAATTCAAATGGCATGTATTGTTGAAGGGAAAAAGAGGCTTAATTGAAGTAAACACAAAATTAAAAAAGAGATTTTAAAAAAACAGTACTCCTCAATCATCGCTGCCTCAAGCAAACAATTTCCATGTGAAGATCAATAAGATGCGTTTGATTCTTCTCATACAATAATTGGTCAGGAAATCGGACTGAAGCCCTCCAGACGAGAAGAGATGTTGTCTCTGAGGCCTCATTTTAATCTATATAGGATTTACAAGACAATTAAGGATGAAGTAGCTGCTTCAGACCATAAAAAGATGGATAAAGTCATTGACCACGACAGTGCTATCTATCGTATAGAAAACAAGCACATCATGGGTCATTTTTTTTTTTTTGCCTAATGGCGTATCCACTCTCCTTCCCAAAGTTGGATAACGCGGTGGCCACGGTCGAGCCAGGATAGGCTCTAGCCTGCTCGCGAAACTCGTGAGGATAAGCGGATGGATAATAATAATATGTATAATTTCTGAATTCAGGGTTAGGTATAGCAACAGGTGTTAATAAGAAACAGAAGGTTTGTTTGCTACCAAGTCAGCACTGCAAATGTCTCTCTCTCTCTCTCTCTCTCTCTCTCTCTATCTATATA
>NW_017805745.1:220022-240963 GCF_001891065.2 Hippocampus comes | reverse complement strand
TATATATATATATATATATACATACATACACATATAGAACTTCAAGCATCCAAACAATTGAGGCACTGAAAACACAGTTAATTGAAAATATATTTTTTCAACATCTCAGTATTCTGAAGCACAATGGCAGACAAACATGTCAAGATGTTTCAAAGACTTTGAGAAGATGAATATTTGATCTGTGGGGTTTTGCAATGACAAATTATTTCTCTCCCGTCTTAAGAGAGTGCATTGATCCCTTGTGTAAGTTATGATGGCGGCTAGTCTCGTGTGGTGATTTATCGATATTCTATTCAGCTCGCAATGGTGCAGCAATTCAAATGGCATGTATTGTTGAAGGGAAAAAGAGGCTTAATTGAAGTAAACACAAAATTAAAAAAGAGATTTTAAAAAAACAGTACTCCTCAATCATCGCTGCCTCAAGCAAACAATTTCCATGTGAAGATCAATAAGATGCGTTTGATTCTTCTCATACAATAATTGGTCAGGAAATCGGACTGAAGCCCTCCAGACGAGAAGAGATGTTGTCTCTGAGGCCTCATTTTAATCTATATAGGATTTACAAGACAATTAAGGATGAAGTAGCTGCTTCAGACCATAAAAAGATGGATAAAGTCATTGACCACGACAGTGCTATCTATCGTATAGAAAACAAGCACATCATGGGTCATGTTTCTTTTGGCGTTTTCTATTTAAAGCCTTGTGTCACAGTCTGTCCTTGTGCTACCTCAACAGGAGCTCATTGAAATATTTGTCATGGGCTTCCGCAAACCCGTGAGTCTCACAAGCTGCCTCACATTTGCATGAAATGAATTCAACTAGAGGAAAGAAAGAGAAGCCGAAGGACGTGATGTCCATTCGAGAGCAACACCATGCTTCCATAACCAGAATGCCGAACACTGTGCCGACACTATAGTCACAACGAATGCCATGAGGATAAAATATTCAGTGGCGGAGCCTTTACGGAAAGTTGACTGTATTCCATAAAACGTGAAAATTAGGAATTTGTATTCAGAGTCAGGTGTTATCCACGCGATGAAAGCAACACACATCGATTGCACATCTGCCAGTTCAGCCATGTATCGGTAGCGCTTTCATTATTTACTCTTGTCAGGCTGTGTTTATTTGCAGAGCTTGACTTCCAAAGTCTGACTGCGAATTACCGTGCGGGAATTGTACGAACCATGACCTTTCCTTCCCCAGCAAATTGTCTGCTGGTCAGATCATTTATCATTTTATACTTTTGGTCTCACATTTAAATTGCTGTTATCATACAGGCACTAACAATACACAGCAACACAAGAAATGGTTTGCCTTATCACAAACAAAGTAATATCAGAGCTCCCTCACTTGCTCTTTCTTTTTATAGTAAAACTTTGAAAAGAAAGTAAAATAGCCGAAATAAATGCAGCAAGTGAAAACTGCAACCGTGTTTATTCAAAGTGAAAGAACATTACCGGTACTTGAAGAAGACACGGTACTGAACATTCATTTTGCAATTGTTCATATGCCCTGAAAACAAGTTTGTGTTGAATTTCCTTAATTTTATTTTGTCAAGTGATTGCATGAAATAAAATCGTTTAAGTAGACATACAGCATCAATCTAGTTATCCACATGATTTTGCTTTGGGCGGGTAGTCACTTGATGAAATAAAATTGAGCATATTCAATTCAACATTTTTTTTTCAGTGCACTTTACGAACAGTCGGATCTCTGGCCTGATTGTCTTACAATCAAGCGTGAAACTAAACAAGCAAATCAAACTTTTGTTTGCGACACATTCCTGAAAATGCGTCCGTGAGAGAGCTCTTCTGAAAACCTCCTACTTCAGGAAGAAGTTTCCAGAATTTTCCGAAGTCTAAAATTACACACACAAAAAGTCACTGTGTTTGTTGCTAGCATCCTTTTTTTTTTAATTATGTTTAGAAGAGGCGGAGGCAACGCTAAATAGCCCTAGCTTCATCGCAATGTTCGAGCTCCGCCCCGTTGGTCATGAAATCAGACTTAATATTTGTATTTGATTCAGTCTGGGTTGGACTGATGAGTCTATTTGTCGACACGTCGACTCGACCGCACCGCAATGGCGGTTAGCGCGTGACGTCGATGAATGGCCAATCGCATGGTTTTTGCATCCACAACTTTGGCGCCTCACAGAAAGCAGCAGGTGAAGAGGAGGAGGATGGGTCGGAGATGTCAACAACCCCCTCCGGTCTGCATATTTCGAGCTTCGCTGCAGCGTGCAGCATTCCCGCACCGACTGAATTTGTGTTTCATGAATTGCCGTGAAGTTTTGACAATTCCGCAGGCCAGTGAAGGTGTCTGACTGTAATTGGGTGAGTGAGCCAGGGGGCGGGGCCAATACAATTGGGGAGAGTAGGTGATCTTTTTTTGGGGTGGGCGGCAGAAGGCAAAAGTTGCGCAGCAACTTGACCACCGGAAAAAAAAAAGGAACTCCATGTCATTTATCAACAACCACATTTGCTTGTTGTTCAACCCCTTTCATGAGACAAAGTAATGAGCCTGAGTGAGTGCCTGTGACAAGCATACTCGTAATTCTGTTCCTTTGTGTATTTTTATGGAATAATAATAATAGAGATCTACCTGGCGATTGTTTTAAATTGTGAAAATAATGCACAATGTTTCTTTCAGCCCTTAACATGGCTTTATGAGATGAAGCATTATACCGATAAAGTGTCACCTTTATAGTAGCATATGTGTAAAATAATGTGGGGGCAAAAGGAGTGCATTTTTGGTTTACTTGGTTGTCGTGGAGACGAAAGACGATGCAGAATCGGCATACGAAACTTCTGTTCAGAGAAAAGTTTTTTTTTCCTCCCCCGTTTTTCACATTGAGTGACTCAATTTCACGCTCTGTTGGCATATCTGAGGTGACGTGCCATGAAACCAGCCCAATTCTGGAATTTCAGTGCAACAGTGTTTCGAAACCTCCCGAGATATGCGGCCATATTACTTTCTCCACGTCTCAACAGATTACGCTATTATGTGACAGTTCCAAAGGTGAAACTGTCGCAATGGCCTGTTCTCCTCATCGCTTAACTGGCTTCCAACGGCACTGAACAGAAACGATTGAGGACATCACAAATGAGCCCATTAAGGCATTTTCTTTCTAACTGAAGTTTTCACGCTGAGAGATAAACCGGAAGGCGAGTGAGCTTTGGGTTTTATTTGTTGTCGTTTCATGTTTGCCAGTCACAATATACATGATGTCTATAAATTGACACAGAAATTATTCATGTGTGTCTATGATGAGATGAGGTTGCCTGACTGAAAAGGCTAAACTGTGTCATTGTTTGAGATTTTTAAAAACATCCATATTTGCGGCATGTTTGAAATTTCTAGTTGGATCCTGGTGTTTTATTTTATGTAGACATCCAAGTGTCTACTTTCCATTGCAGGCCCAGTGTCACATCATACGAAAAAGATGAGAAACAACCCGGGGTAGCTTGCTCGTCAGGGGGGGCCACGGGCTGAAGACAAGACGGAAGAAGTCGCACCGCTGGGAGAAGCCTCTGAGCAAATAAGAGGAAAAACTCAAGACGAGGGAAGGACCCAGCTGGTGGTGAACTACAGGAGAGACTGGAGAGTGGCTGAGGAGAGTCATCCGGACAATGGGGCACTGACCACGTGAGGGAGAGGCGCTGATAGAAATGAAGATCAATACTTAAAAAAAAAAAAGTCAACCATGCAGAGAGCGACACGACGTCTGTTGGAACTGCTCTCATGCTGAGCTCTTCATGGTGGACATACTCTCTTACAATCCGTGTGGAAAACTTTTGATTTTTAACCGATGTGGCTGAGGTTTTTCCAGAATTAGTAGACACTCAGCACTGAGGCACCTTCTGTTATCACTGACAGAATGCCCACCTTTGGAAGCTTCAGTATTACAGATTCTTGAAAAAAAATGTGAAACTCTTACCTTAATTATGACCTATTACATGACACAGTTTATCACTCTCGATGGACACAAAGAAGAATAACTTTACACACTATGATCGTTAATCAGTTGCGCTTAATAGAACAGCGACTGCCTTCATCCGATGGTGGCATCACAAGTGAAGAGGAGGAACATTTAACCCCCACCCCGATCCCTCTTGCAGAGGCAGCTGCCACTTGACAAAATCGTCGCCAATCAAGGTATTTCACCTCCTATCCTGCTTCACAACCCCGACAGGTGTGACTGCTTAAGCAGGCTTGAAGGAGTGAAAGAACAAAAGGGGAAAAGATCCCACCACACCCAAAGTCTGATTAAACATCTCGGCAAAGACTTCCTCCGGAAGCAGTTCGAAATTGCCCGGCTGTTCTGAGGGGAAATAACATCTTGTTATTTGATATTTTTATACATTTGTAGATCCTGTCAGTGGAGTCATCCTGGCCTCGTTTACCTATCACGGTGATACAGTTTCACCACATTTGATTTTACAAAATAATACTCGCTGCAGAGAAAAACATTGTTCATACGCCATCAACTTTACATAGAAAACTGGACTGGATTCCACATCAAAATAACACACATGAGGAGGCAGTTCAAAGGGTGGCCATGGCCAAATACCTAAGGAGGATGAGGCAGATCCTGAATAGGCAGCTGAACAGTAAATAAGAAGCACCTACGTCTGACCAGTAATCAGGTACCCCTCTGCCATAATACCCTGGTCACTGGAATAGATGCAAGCCACTGATATGAAGACAAGATATACAATGCATGAAGGGTTCCACCTCAAGTCAAGTATCCTGAGGCTGAAAGAGGAAAGAGGGGCGGGCTCCGGACTAATGAGAGTCATGGGCACTATTCAGGAAGAAAAAACAGGCTTCTAAGAGTACATCAAGAGGACGCTGCCCAGGGATGACTTGCATCGTGAATGCTTCAGGCAACAGAAACTCAGTAAGTGGAAGGAGCCAGATGGACTGTCATGGAAAGACAAGCCCCTGCATGGCATGTACCACCGACAAATTGAAGGCATGTCTGAAATCGAGAAAACATACCAGTGGCTGGAAAACGCTGGACTGAAAGACAGCGTAGAGGCGCTAATCATGGCAGCACGAGAACAGGCCCTAAACGCAAGATGAAAAAAAGGGCCAGGGTGTGCACCACATTACAGGACCACGGGTGCAGGCTTTGCAAAGAAGCTCCAGAGACAGTGCAGCATCTCAAGCCCGGGTGTAAGATGCTGGTGGGCAAAGCAGACATGCAGCGGCATAACTGGATGGCAGGAATTAGTGTACCAGACCATCGGAACTAAATATGCACTGGAGGTACGAGAATCAATGGTGCCACAAAGTGATCGGAGCACTGGGGGCAGTAACGCCCAACCTGGATGGATGGCTCCAGCAAATACCAGGAACAACATCCAACATCTCACTACAGAAGAGGGCAATATTGGGAGCAGTGTAGAACCTGCGCAGAACCTTCAAGTTTTCAAGCCTCCGGTAGAGGACCCGAGCTTGAAGGAGATAGAGTTTAGAAATGGATTCCAGCAGTCCATTTCTGGTTTCCCTGCACACGAAAAAAAATAAAAAATAAATCTTTGTTAGCCTTGACTCATGAATAAATAGCTTTGACTCAAGAGGTTTTGGTTGAACGGCTGATTATTTCAAGTGGTGAAATAGTTTCTATTTAAACAAATCAATGTAATTCCAGACTATTTTTTTTATTAACATTACGAAGCTATTAAAGGAATACTTTGTCCTAACGGGTAGCATTAATGAACCTGAAACAGGAAAATAAATGTCTTCTTCTAAAGGTCATTCATATAAGAGGGAGGACTTTAATTTTAGGACTCATGAAGAGTTTTTAATCACTGCCCTTGCCATTTTGAACTTGAGAGAAATCATCATGCGAAGGACTGTGCTTTGACACTGTCCCACTGTTAAGGACGGACTGATTTTTGTCCTTTTTCACCATTTAACTCAGTGAATAGACTCAAGCTAATTGGAGATCATTATCATGATAATATCATGTATTAAAATAACCCTTCAATACCTAGTATGGAATAAAAGGAGAAAATGGAAAACGTCTTAACATTCACTCCAGAAAACTTGACCTCCTCCACAATCTTTGAATTGAACTGACTGATAATTCTTTAAGCAGAAGCGTCAATAATTCACACACATTTCTAGGCTCCATATAGGAGTGCTGACTTCCTCAACAAATTGCACAACACGTTGACATTGCTCCCTCTGAACTGCAGAAAGTGACTCCTGAGTCAACAAAGGTACCAATTGCTTCCCGTTTGCGTGCACTAAATCCAAAGGTGATAAACGCGTGATTCAGCACATCGTCTCCCCGACTAAGTTTGATAAGTGAAGGGCAGAATCACCCTCGTGCATTTTCATCAGCAGACAGTGGACAAGGTTCCGGCACTCATTTCGATACCTCCGAGAGCCCTTCCACAACAGAAAGGCAGACTGCAGCCATAATGTACGTCCCACAGTAGCCGTTATTGGAAAGTGGTTTTGAGGGTGATCAATCGGTCTGACAGTTTAAACAACTTGACGAGAAAGTGGACACTTGCTTTCAGAATTTATAACTCAGAGAGTCCGTTGATAGACGAGCCCAATAAAGTAAAGAGCACCTAAATTTGGATCAAGAAGACATGCCAGGGTGGTTGGTCGTCGAGCGCATGTCTTGGCTTCATTTCTTCAGCTAAGAACATTCCCGGAAACCTTTCAAGCCATTTCCTTTATGGCCCGGAATCAAACCACCAACCTCTGGGGTGGGAAATGACGACTTTACGACTGAACCGTGCCTGCCCTCATTGACTCCTTGAAGAGCATCAGAGTCTTGAAACATCACTGATTCAAAATCTGCACTGCCCCCCCCCCGGGTTTTAATCGGACGATTTGTATCAGCCCCCATCTTTTGAGTCTTCCTCGAGAGCCCCTCAATGTCTCCCCCCTCCAACACAGCTGATTCAAATTGTCAGCTGATCAGCAAGCTTTGCAGACGCCCGCTAACGGAAAGCACCCGTACTTGCGCACTCCTCTTCTTGAGCGCAGTTCTGAGGCAAAACTTTGAGTTTGATAGTCTTTGTGGATGAATGGGTCAACCGGACCTTCCTCTTCCTCTTATCCATAACTTTGATTTCCAGAAGTCAGTTAAGAAACTTTAAATCAATTTTGCCATCAGCCCTGCTGTTTTCGACAACAACTCAGGGGTCTGTTATGCATGAAAACCCCCATAAGAAAAGCAATTAGCCAAACACCCAAACTGGTGTGCCTGACAGCATCCGAATCGCTCCAATCACATCCTTTTCTCAGTTCAAGACTCTGGATGTGAACATTAGTCACAGCTGCCTGGTTTGGTGCTCTGCACAAAAGACACACACTCAATTAGATCATTTCAGGTGCAGGTTCCCAAGTTTCTGTTTGGGTGCGAAGTGGATGGGAAGAAATGTGTTTGATTATTACAAAGTGAAATGTGGAATTCGGATTTGAGAGACGTAAACGCCACCGCGCGAATGCAAAGGCTTGTGGATGTAAGCAGCGTTTCTCATTCCAAGAAAAGCTCACGTCGTCCAACGACAGAGTCAAGGTCAACCCCTGACTGTGCCGAAATACGCACCACCCATGCGTGTTCTACTCCAAGAATAACTCAAGGCAATTTTTTTTTTGGGGGGTGGGGGAGGGTATATGAAATATCACAATACATCCATATGTATTGTGAGTGTGTTCATTGCGTTGGCAAATGCAGCAAGAACTCTGTGCTGCATCTGGACATCAACACACACTGATGGTGCACCCGACGACTCCAACGCCCGCTTCTGCACACACACGCGCGCATCAACTATTCAAACCTTGCGCAGGTGTTGGCTGATGAAACGACAACGGCATCTGAAAGAAGCAACGACACTTGGTTTGCGCTCTGCGTGGCGCCGCACAAGATGCAAGATTGGACGCGGGAACACCAAAGGCGCCTCTCGGATGAGCTGAATCTTGAATGTTGACGGCAAGATTCCTGTTCGGCCCTGCGGATTTCTGCGAACACAGGCTTGTGTCTGTTGCCGTCACGAGAGAATCACCTCGTGAGTTCAAGGTGCAAAGAAAAGCAAAATGAAAAAGATTCTATTCCAGCACCGAGACGAGTCGGGTCGTACACATGACAGGGTTCCGGGAAATTACGGAGAGATCGATCCAATAAAGCAACGGCAGACGGTGACGGGTCATTCGCAGAACTTGCACTTTACTGGAGCTCGTTAGCAACACGGAGCTCATTTGGTGAGCGTTTAACAGCACCTTTCATGACAAGAGCAGTGTCACGTCGCGAGTTTATAAAACACGCGGAAGTCATTTGAAAGATGACATTGCAGCTGTTCAAGTCTTTGGGGTTTTGCCGATATTCGTCGTCTGCCCCTTCACTGAGCTCCAAATCTTAGTTTCATGTTGTCTACATTTGCAAGTCGGTGCCTCATACGGGGCATTAGATTTAACTAATCAAATGATTATACAAGAGATAATTAACATTTTGTGATTGGCGAGTGATGAAAAAAGCGGAAGGGGCGTGGCCTGGACGGGGCGTGGCCGTGACGGGGGCGTGGTTACTTACAGCCTCTCGGATGAGCTGAATGTTGAATGTTGACGCCGAGATTCCTGTTCAACCCTGCGGATTTCTGCGAGCACAGGCTTGTGTCTGTTGCCGTCACGAGAGAATCAACTCGTGAGGTCAAGGTGCAAAGAAAAGCAAAATGAAAAAGATTCTATTCCAGCACCGAGACGAGTCGGGTCGTACACATGACAGGGTTCCGGGAAATTACGGAGAGATCGATCCAATAAAGCAACGGCAGACGGTGACGGGTCATTCGCAGAACTTGCACTTTACTGGAGCTCGTTAGCAACACGGAGCTCATTTGGTGAGCGTTTAACAGCACCTTTCATGACAAGAGCAGTGTCACGTCGCGAGTTTATAAAACACGCGGAAGTCATTTGAAAGATGACATTGCAGCTGTTCAAGTCTTTGGGGTTTTGCCGATATTCGTCGTCTGCCCTTTCACTGAGCTCCAAATCTTAGTTTCATGTTGTCTACATTTGCAAGTCGGTGCCTCATACGGGGCATTAGATTTAACTAATCAAATGATTATACAAGAGATAATTAACATTTTGTGATTTTTTTTTTTTTTTGGTTTGTTTGTTTTTTTTCCCGATTGATGCTCAAGCGGCAACGTCGGCCATGCGTCAAAACTCGCATAATGGGATGCCGCTCTTTTGTAATCCATATTTGTCATCGGCTCTTCGGCTCCGGTTTTGTAAACAAATTCGACAGACAGCGAGCGGCTTCCCAAGAGTGGGCAGAAAATGGCCTTATGATGCGGGAGATGATGCTCATGGGCCGGACGCCGCACATATTTACACCGAGACAATCTACCAGCCCAAAGAGCAACGCTGATTGAGAGTCTGTCTGTTTGCAATCTGTCTCTTTCTTTCGGCCCACTGAGCTGCGCTGTCTCTTCTTCCAGGCGGATTTCAGTCTTTTAATTGATTTGCGGCCGTGTTTGCTGTTCCTGCCGCATGAAAACAAACACGTCCATGCGACCAAGTTGTTTGTTTTTTTTTTTGTTTGTTTTTCCCCTTCCATTTTCTCTCACTATTTGGAGACAACCATCAGCAGTCACTTTTCCACCCATTGATGATACAGTCTTCAATGAAACGTCACGCATTGTTTTTCTTTTAAGTGAAAGTATTCAAACCCTCCACAAATCCAGCAGATGCGTCTTTGGGAAGTCATTGCAGACCATCGTTGATGATGATGATGCAATATTTTGTTTGAATATTATTTTTTTTCATGCCCTATTATTGTGACAATAAAACCTTCGATCCTGAATGTTTTTGTTGCTCAATGTGAATGTGATCTAGGGATAACTGATGACTTAAAAAAAAATGACAACAACAACAAAAACGTTACTTTGATTACAGTGAGGGAGCACAGTTTTTGTTGAGTCAGATCTGACAGCTGTTTTTCAAAAATTTTTGAATCCAAAACTTATCTCAGTTTTCTCGATCACACCGTTTTTTTGAGCTGTGGGATCGCCGTTTTCTCAACAAAATAAATAAATCAACGTACATGTGTAAATAAAACACTATAATGGCTTTTGTTACATAAAACCAAATAGAAGTTGAAATAGTTAAGACAAAGGCCAGCACAAAGCCGCTTAATTAGCTTTGTTTTTCCAGATATTGATCGTGCTGGCGTATTGGGAGCCGCACACACCTCTCACTGCACACTCTGTCAATTGTGACGACACAAACAAGTTGCCACATAGCAGAAGATGAGTCCACTCAGATTCAGCTCTTCTTACTGCAGCTACGTAGTACTAGTTCAACTTTGCTTATGTGGACGGGAAGCTGTGGAGAAACGCCACGTGCTCAAAAACAAGTGACTGCAACCCATTTTTTTTTTCTCCAAAGTGTCCCCCAGTGTTACATACCAAGTTGATGTAGTCACTGTTGTGCCCAGAGATGACACCTGTCCTTCCATCGAATGTCTTGGAAAGAGTTTGCGGAATGACATGACATTCAGCCGGATGCTTCGCAGTGTAGCGAGAGCAGCCGCAGAGACCTTGTTAAGGGTCGGAAAAGCCGACAAGTATATTAAGTGTGATTTAGTTCCAGTGAAGTGCACCGAGTTCTTTAGGGTACGCGCTCATGTGTTTGTGCTCGTGTCCGTCTTTGTGTAAATTGTGGTGGAGCACAAGGTTGGGGGTCACACTCCAAATCACTGAAAGCCCGGAGGGAACAAGCTGAGCCGGTTAGAAATAGCACAGGCAAGACTCAACTTTTAATAGCTCCTCCCACTCCATCATTTCATATCCGGGCCGGTCCTCGGCGTCACACTCAGCTTGGCCAAGGTCAAACGCCATCAATACACAGACACTTGATAAAATCATCAATGTGGTTTCAAGCGGTCATAAAACATTTTACATACATTGTAAATATGCTCGGAGATGTGCATTAAAGTCTTGGTGTGTACACGGTATATCAGAAGAAATGTGTCGGTCGTATGGGATTTCATCGATCCAAGGAGCGTATGTGGTGTCGTCGTTAGGTTGTGAAGAGAACGAGGCGTCGTATAAAAGGCGATGGCCACGCTTGTTGAAGGCAGCGCCCACCAATCGGCTGCTGGACGGTCACACTCAGTTGCTCTCAAACGCTCACCTGGAAAAGATTTCTCCACAGGAAGCGGTTGGCCGGAGTTATTTCCCCTCCTTTCGAGACATTTTGTGTGGAGCGTCGGGCTTTCGGGTGAGACGTCTGAGGTGGCAGGGTTGATTATTATTATTGGTAAGGAGAAATGTAAAAAAAATGATGGTCGATCAGAAAAATGCAACCATTGTCCTTTCAACAAATACGAAAACAGTCAAATGACCTTTAACTAGGATTAGATTTGGGTAGTAAGGTTTTAAACTAGGGCTAGGGTTTCAAATTAGGCTTTTAAACGAGGGTTAGGGTTTCAAAGTAACATTCCCACTGAACATTCAGTAAGCCTCTTCACTGCCCATCTTCAAAACCCGCCTCAAAACTCACTTGTATTCTTTGGCATTTGGCTCAGCATGACTCAGGTTTGTTCTTAGTTTTGCTGTTCGATGCTTTCTACCGTCTGTTACTGATTTGTTGCTTTACTGTTGTATATGTTAGTTGCTCCATGTACAGCACTTTGTATGCAGCAATGGCTGTTTGAAAGTGCTCTGGAAATACAGTTGAGTTGAGTTGAGTTGAGTTCAGGTTTCTAAAGAGGGCTTTAAACTAAGGTGAGGGCTTCAAAGAAGAATTTTAATGTGTCGACTTTGATTGAGATGTTTTAACTTTTGTTTTGTTTTTCATATTCAAATTAAGATGATAAATCACTTGTGATTTATATCTTAATTTTTCTAATTGAGCCAGTTTAGTATATTGGAAAAAATGTTATTGTATATCCTTGTTTGACATTCTTATTGCCAGACATTGACAAATATTCTGAAACAAACAAAATATCTTTACAGTTGGCTGGTTGCCGGCCAGACGTGACTGTTTCTTTTTATTTTGTTTGCTCGACCGTGGTAATTTTGACTCCTGAATCCTGAGCCCTTTTGGACTGACAGGGGTGCAAATATCTATTTATGGACTTCATAGACTTCTTTTTCTTTCATTTGTTTTTGCAGTAGAGTGGGGGTAGCCACTGTTTGCCACGCGCCAGACTTGTGTGTTGCATGGTGGAGCTTCAAACCCGGAATGTCATTTTAGCCCATCAAACGTTCATATTGGCAAGTTGTTTCCAGAAGACAAGCAAAATGTGAACATCTTGAAAGAGTCATTTTCCTTTAAAAGTCTTCTGTCGCTCTCATAAAATGTTTGGGGTCATAAATCATTTTTTTCCTGTCAGGAGCCGTCCTACCAATATGTCGCATTCAGCCGAATGTGAGCAGAGTATCATCCTTAACAGTTGAGAATTCATCTTGTTACTTCTACGACGAGTCACATCATCAATAAGCACCGACCAGCGTTATTTCGAGTGCAGGAGGCTTTTTTCAGATGTTTTCAAAGTCTCCGTGACGCTGCTGAAAATGGAGGCACTCTCCATAAAACGGCTGTAATTTTGAAATTATAAACGACTTCGATTGAAGCTGACAACTTAATCACATCTTGACTGCTTTTTTTTTTTTCAAATCCATTTTGGTGGTGCTAATTCGTGTAAAATGTCACTGTCCAAAATACTTTTTGACCGAGAAGCATAACATAACGTTGAGGTGCAGTTGTACACCACCACAATAAAAAAAAGATTTTTCAAGGAATACTTAATAGGTGAGTTATGACGCGGTAGGCATATGGCGTGTGAGGACGACAGCACCCCGGTGCAATCTTGCCCATATTTTCAAGCTCATAGCAGTAGTGATGAGAAAATGAAGCTTCAAAATGCTTCATGAACCAGTTGTATTAATATTATTTTTTTTTTGTTTTACTCCACTATTTTCTTAACAGGCTGAAAGCACAATCGCTTGCCATTTCTTAAAATCCTTCCTTTAAACCGACAACTAGTTCATGAGACATCTTGAAGCTTTATTTTTCCCATCGCTTCATAGCTGTCAACCTACAAGAGGTAATCTGAACTCACCCCGCCAGCCCTTCTTCCTTTTGAATGAGCCTTTGGACATCACAGCCACACTTTGCTCGCACTGAATGTTTTTCAATGTGAGTGCGTCATGTCACACTGCAACGCGACGCGACGTCCCTATGAATGGGTTTGTGGACTGTGCACTGTGGGATTGTAAAATGCAGTGTGAAAAGGTCTTTATACTGCCCCCGGGTGGCAAAGATGTGCCCACCAGAAAGAGCACCAACATGTTCTAACAAGTCGTCCAACACACGCTCGTTTCAAAAAGTCAGTTTGATTGTAGGAAAAGAGTTGCACCCTTTCAAATGTTCAAATGCAGCAGTTGAGAAATCAACCTGTAAAATGGCAGCCCTAAATTATCGCACTATCCAGGTGCCACAACAATATCGCTATATTTTGACAGGTATTCGCTATTCAGAGAAGCATACATAAGCACGTCAATTAAGTAAATGGTGGCGGAGATGTCAGATACTCCACCGAAGCAGATCTTGATCAGGCGGAGGTGCACCATTTGTTGTTTCCTGTGACACCAGCTGCAGTGGCTTCCCAAGGGGGGAGAGAGAAAGAGAGAGAGAGAGAGAGAGAGAGAGAGAGAGAGAGAGAGAGAGAGAGAGAGAGAGAGAGAGAGTTTTGATGCTGCCTATGAATGCCACTCTTCTGCTTCATCAGGCTTTCTCCAAATTGTTTTGACAAGTAAACAAGCAGTTTGAGGAAACAGATTGACAGAGCTGCGAAAAAATGCAATTTCAAGTGGAACTCCTTTTATCTGACACTCTTGTACCTGACAAGATAGACGTTCCTTAACATGAATCCGGACAAATTGGTGCAATGAGGGGCAAGAGAATAATAGCGGCAAGCCGAGCGCAAGTTTAATAGGTGTGCCTTAATTAATCATGCAAGTGATTATGGTTTGATATTCTTATCCTGTCGTCCTATGTCAGTGTTGCTCCACTCCAGCGTCAACCTGAAGAGGAAATGGGCTTGGGTTTGGAGTGCTGAACAAAACAAAAATTAGGGGTGAGACTTTAACGCATGAATTATGACAAATTAATTACAGAAGAATTCATTTTAATTGGTCAGTGCGCGATTCCCCGGTCAACCGATCATGCCAGTGCTTGGCTCGACTTGCGGCTAGCAGCTACTAAAACAGATGAATCAGATAAAACCGCATTGCTAGGATGAATGGAAGGTAGATTTCATTTCAACTGTCTGGAAAAAAAAAAGAGTGGCTTGTGCAAATTATGCCAAAGGTAATTTGCATACCACCAAAGACTCCACACACTCCGCATTGGCAGCATCCACAACTAATGAGTAAAGTCGAGGCAAATATCTGACTCCACAAGTGGAAATGGAGGGCCACTTTGAAGATGAAGCAGGCGTCTGCACGCAGGGCAGACTGTGAAGAGGCGTGTCAGGAGGTTTGGAGGACTGGCTTCGCTTGTCCTGGCAAGGCACCAGTTTCCCCGAGTACAGCCTTGTTTCCGGAAGCTTCGTTTTCCCCCGGCCGCCAGCACAAGACGTCCTCTCGACGGCTGTCGCCGCAAACAGACGCCATCCGTCACAGTTGCTCAGAAACCGCTCCCATCCAATCTCACACCACTGCTGTGAAGGCAACTGTTCCTCGCTTGTCTCACAAATCTGCTCCAAAGGCAAGCAAAGGCGTGTATTTACACACTGTCACAGCGGCGCTCAGACACAAAGAGCGACAGAGAAATTCTTGCTTCCCTTTGCCAGAGCCACTTTTGCTGAATGTGTCCCCATCCTGTGTACTCGGCTGTTGGATACACAGTCAGAATCCACTTCATATTGTCGGCCTTTCCTGGACTTGCATCATCATTTGGCCTTGTACACAACGGCATGGAAATGTCCTTCAATACACGACTTCTATTATTACTATTATTATTATTATTATTATCATCATTCCAGTAGTTAGTCCAGTTATGGGGGGGGGGGGCACACAAAAAAAAAAATCGGTTGCCTCCAAGTTCCCACTTCTCATGGCAAATCCTCTCCCATGTGGAAAAACCTGTGATTGGCCATGACACAAGTCAGCTGTGATCAGTCCCACAACGGCGCACACCTCACGCTCTCAGTGCCACTGTCCTGTGCCCGTCTTGGAAATTACCCACGTCGGGTCTGACCCCACCGAGTTATGCCGCGCACTAAGCGGTATTCACGCCGATCACAGTAAAGTGAGTGTGAGCGCTTGACTGCCTGCATGTGCTAGGTCATTGCTTGGTGACCATTCCGGGGCTCTACCCACCTCTTACCTACAACCTTAGTCAGAATAAGCGGTATAGAAAATGAAAGGATGGAAGTATATTATTTTAACCATTATTACTTTGTTCAGGCATCTGTTGGATTGAATGTCTTTCAATATCATCCATCCATTTTCTAATCCGCTTCTCCCCAGGAGTGTCGCAGGCGTGCTGGAGCCAGCCGTCATAGGGCAGTAGGCGGGGGGACACCCTGAACAGGTTGCCAGGCAATTCTTTCAATATTATTCCACTCAATTTTCATGGTATTGAGACATCGATGTTGTGTAAGTAGCCGACATCCAGAAGCTTAAAATATTTCTGAGAACGTTATTTTCAATACCCTAAAGCCAGAGGTCACCTTCAGTCTGGTGCTGCACTTCAACAAGGGTCATTGTTGATAGACAATCGCATTACACAGTGACCTTCTTGTCGTGATGAAAAGAGCATCCTCGGGAGAAAATAACATTAAATTAGCCACATGGGCTGGGTTGGATGTACACCAGGTTTTGTCTTAATGGCGTCATTTTTAGGTACAAAGTACTTGGATGTCCTCGGTGGGAGTAGTGAGATGTGCATTCCATTATGCGTTATACGTCTCGTGTTCAAGACTGAGCGTCGTCATTGTTTCGCCTGGCTGCGAGACAAATGCCCCTGTGGGGAGAAATTAAGTTAAACACCAAAGTAAATTTGTGTCCATCGCATTGCAGAAAATAGAAATATGCTATATGTGATGCATGTTAGGAGACTGTCGACACCATAGCATACAGTTATCCGGTTGACTGGCCACGTGAGGAGATGTACTCATCCCTTTAACGATTGGGATGATTCGTTTGCTGCTGGAATAAATATGACGAGTTGTGGCATCGAAATTGAGGATGCAATTCGCGACGGAGCATTGTTTCAGCTCTCAGCACTCATCCTTCAACATTAGCCATTAGCTTTTTTTATCTCATGGTCAGAGCACCGTATGATGGAGCCTAATCTGGCAAACTTTGTGAGGAATGCAAAACTGCGAGGGGACGCAGCTTTTTTCCCCCTTCCGGGTCACCTTCGGGGCTCCGTACCTTATTTAACATGCATACTGTAGCTTTCTATCTAAAATAAATTGCGAACGAAAGTTCCGGCAGTAAAAGAACCAGCATGAAAAAAAAATTATATTTTATACATTGTGACTCCCTTTCTCCAGTTCCTGAGCCACTTTCGCTCTCATTACGAATGCACTATGCAGACTAGAC
The DNA here is from genome assembly GCF_001891065.2 of Hippocampus comes. Classification (NCBI taxonomy): domain Eukaryota; kingdom Metazoa; phylum Chordata; class Actinopteri; order Syngnathiformes; family Syngnathidae; genus Hippocampus; species Hippocampus comes. The sequence goes on along the minus strand of NW_017805745.1, from coordinate 224,374 downwards.
TGACAGCTTCATTTGGGTTGTTTTTTTTTTTTTTTAATCACAGCGGATGAAACTCCACTCTTTTTGTCTGCGATGTACGGCATATCATCCGGCGCATCAGACAGTCTAAATCAGTTCAACATTATTTTTGGAGAAGGAGCAAATTTCCGATCGCGCTCTTGAATTCAATCTCTTTACGTTGGTGTGAAAATCTGCTTATTGATTGTGGAATCTGAAATGTTTTGCATTCCTGCTTGCATTTGTGTTTGTTAATGGAGCGCTCCCACAGTGTGTTTGACATGCCCGTGGCTATTGGCGGCTTCATCACAACCGTGCTTGTTGAACTCATCTCATCATCCCTCACTCGTCTTCTGCGCCTCCCTCTCTCTCTCTCTCTTTCTCTCGCTCCCTCTCGGCTGCCATTATTTATTCAGTTTGTTTGGCGGGACTCAGCAGCCGCAGCAGCCCCCGCCTGGCAGACCTATTGAACTGAGGCATAATAGATGTAATACATCAATGCGTTTGAGCTGAGAGCCTTTAATTAGGCCTTCCTGCTCGTTTCATCAATTCGCCGTGCCCCCGCTGGGATTTGGGGGAGGGCTGTTGGTGATACGGGCGGGCCTCCTGCGCTGCATGTGAATCACCGCCACCTCCTCAGCCGATTGCTTTGACTCCTCAGTGGGTCCTTTGTGCCCCAAAACGGCCAGCCTCTCGTCCTCCTCTCGCCCCAGCCCTCTGCCACTCGTGTGTGCAGCGTCACGTGACACAGATGTTAATTATCACCTTAATGTCCAAATTAAAAACATGGCCCCCGACGGGACTTATATTCCGATCTGTTCGGGTGTACGTGGCTCCGTCTTTTTTTCTTTTTTGTTATGTACCTAAAAATGACACCATTAGGACAAACCCTGGTGTACATCCAACTGAGCCCATGTGGCTAATTTAATGTTGTTATATTTTGTTATACTGAGATCACACTTGCCCATAAAAATTGAAAGCCACAAAAAAAAAAAAAAACAACAACCAGAGTCATGGTAAAGTGACGATAACTCTTCAATGATGGGTGTTTGAATGAATGCCATATTTTCATGCTTTCAGAATTGAATTAATTTTGTATACTGTCTACTATCATTCTGCCAACACATACACAAATGTCCATATGTTAGAGTTTCTCTTGTTAGAAGGCAAGATGTTCAATTATCAGAGCCAATGGGAGTGAAGAAAAAAAAACAAGATGCAATCAGAGTAACAGCCCACAGGATGTGAAAATGGAATTTCTAACCTAACCTGGTAGAGTCAACAGTTTTGGTGGGTCTATTCCGGGAGGAAAAAAATCGCTGGCCAATTATCTCTAAAGTCTCTTTTTTTTTTGACAATGCTTGTCATCAAGGTGACATCTAGTCCTTATCATCTACAGTACATGTAGAGTATTCTTCGACATTGTGATTACATACATGCACAAATGAAGCAGGCCATATGTGGCAAGAGTCATTTTGTTGTCATGTTGGAATTGAAGGCCAAAACCAGACATCGTGAATGGCAGTCTCCACCAGTGTTTCTCAACAACGGTGCTGTGGCGGTTCTGCTGGACTGTCGATAAGAAAGAGAGGGGAAAAAAAAAAGACATTTGACACTGAAGTGGATGCAAAGAAAAGTAATTGGGCCGAAGAAAGAACACAAGTTAAGGTGGCATTGGTGACTGGGACCACCTGATCTCACTCCGCAGGATGAGCGACTGGCACCTCGGTAGCATGAATTGCTCAACCGGCGTCTAATTACTCAGTGTAGAAATTGAAAGTGGAGGGAAAGATTCTCTTTCCTGTCTCGCGCGCAAACAGACATCAAGTATAAATATAAAGTTGGATGCCACCTGTTCTTTTTTTAATTAAAACCGGAAAGATAAAGTGGTTGTTAACACTTTGAAGCTTGGGTCTCCGTGACAGCGACTGTGGTTAATTTTATCCACGCATGACACATGAATCAAGTTTTATAAAAAAAAAATATATATATATATATATATATATTTTCTAACCCCAGATAACTGACTAAATGAGGGATTGTGACAAAAAGAATGATATGAACAAAAGACAGTATGAAAAATGAAGCTCAAAAAGGGGGTGCTCAGAAGGCAGCTCAAATGAAACGCAAAATTTCCAGCTCGTGTTACATTTGGAACCTTTTCCTATTTTGAATGCATCTCCCATTTATTCTGATGATGCATTACGGCGTTGCTTGAGAGATGGAGGAGTGGGAGAGATAGGATGCTTGGCAGGCTGCAGCTGATCAGGCGGCGACTGTGAAAGAGCCGCAACATCCACCCCCCACCCTTCCGTGGTAACTGCATTAAAAAAATGACGATTTGAAAAATGATCAGCATCGCTGCTCGGCACAGTCTCTTTGGGGTCGTTGCTAGGAAGAGATCCTGTTTCTGTGCAATTTTCACTCCAGCCATTGTATGAGAAGAAGCCTCTTGCGCTCTGTCAACGGAACGAGGCTGAAAGAGATGGGAAGGGTCCATTTTTCACTGATTGAGAGAACATTTGGTCATTAACAATTACCCGGTTCGAATTATTCTCGTTGCACTCGTTATTAATTCATAATGTAGTTTCCGTACATTATGCATCTCAGGTAAAAAAAAAGAAAAAAAAAAAGGGAGCCTTGGCTCAAGTAAAGGTTGGGAAGCATCGCTTACAACGGAGTCACAAATCAGAAGCGGAGAGCAGAAATTACAAGTTTTGAGCTGCATTCGTGCGCCATCATTATCACGATAATGATGTAACCATGACAAAAACTATCCGAGTAATATGAACACGGACTGTCACCTTTGGGTAAACACATCGAGTCCATTGCCTAGATTGAAGGATAATGAGCCCCCCCCCAAAAAAGAGGCTAAAATATGTATGCCCACATTCACTGTCCATCTTTATGCACATACAAATATGGAATAAGCGGGCGGAATCTCGTATGGTCCTGCCCAGTCTTTTACATCCACTGAAGCGAATCCCTTCAGTGTTCTGCTAATACATCCATTACATGAGTGAGCCTCCCAAAAGACAACCCGAGTCAGTAAATAATTCTGGTTAATTATAGCGCAGACATCCGTCTCTCTGTGTGTGCCGGCTCGGCGCGAGCCATGTCCTATTAATAAAACAATGGTTATTACCACTGTTGATGCTGTAGTTTCAAACCTGTTCATCACACTGAACTCCAAATGAAAAACAGTCTCATCTTCTCATCATCCTTTGGAAAACAGAGGACGGCACTTCCAATGAATGACAATCCAACCGTAGATTTTAAATGTAAATATTCGTATGCTTGCAAAGTTTGGAAGTTAATCGTGAGCCAAAGGGAGGCTGAAATGTTTTGCAGCGGGGGTGTCAAACGCGTTTTAGTCGCGGGCATCTTCCCTTGGATGGGCTCCAACCGTAGATTTTAAATGTAAATATTCGTATGCTCGCAAAGTTTGGAAGTTAATCGTGAGCCAAAGTGAGGCTGATATGTTTTGCAGCGGGGGTGTCAAACGCATTTTAGTCATGGGCCAATTTGGAGTTACGTCTTCTCTGGGATGGGCCGTTATGACAATGAAGCCACAAAATTATTACTTGTACTGCACACAACAAATTAATAGTTTACTAGTTTTGAAATCAATCAAGTCATTGATAATAGTTTGTTCAATTTTGTTCAATTATTGTTTAACTGAGTGTTAAGAGGAGAACAAAATGATTGATCCATCGGGCGGGCCGGATCTGGCCCCCAGGCATTGACTTTGACACGTGTTTTATAGGATAGTATCATAGCAGCCCAACTGATGTAACTCTGATTAATAAGACAAAAGGTTTTGTTTACATTCCTATTATCCATTATTTGAAGTAGTGGAGGAACGCTTCGGTTCAACTCAATTTCTCCATTGGGCTCAATTGCGGACAGTCGGATGTTTTGTCACAGACATCGCGACTTGAGCATCCGAGTTCATCTCATTTGATCTCCCTTTCTATGTATCAATGCCATTGTTGTAAGAATATTGTCCTTAACTCGCTTTGGTATATCAATTTACGACGGCCGTCAACAAATGGCTCATGTTTCTTTTGTGCGGACTGAGTGCCCTGCGATTTGCCGGTAACGCCTCGGGAGGTCGTGAGGAGACGCGCCCCTCGCGTTTCGCTCAACGCAGACGCGCGTTGACGAGAGCTGCGTGATGAGTTACGAGGATGGTCAAGGGAAGAATTAAACACGTATATCAAGGCACCGCTTTATTTGTTTTAACCTCCAAAATGCCACCGATGGGTTCCAGCGGTGTCATACAAAATAGGCACGCTTTCAAGTGGATCGTCTCCCCGTGTGGCAGCACTCATAAGTTTGAAAATGTCAAATGA
>NW_017805745.1:189001-209512 GCF_001891065.2 Hippocampus comes | reverse complement strand
TATATATATATATTTTCTAACCCCAGATAACTGACTAAATGAGGGATTGTGACAAAAAGAATGATATGAACAAAAGACAGTATGAAAAATGAAGCTCAAAAAGGGGGTGCTCAGAAGGCAGCTCAAATGAAACGCAAAATTTCCAGCTCGTGTTACATTTGGAACCTTTTCCTATTTTGAATGCATCTCCCATTTATTCTGATGATGCATTACGGCGTTGCTTGAGAGATGGAGGAGTGGGAGAGATAGGATGCTTGGCAGGCTGCAGCTGATCAGGCGGCGACTGTGAAAGAGCCGCAACATCCACCCCCCACCCTTCCGTGGTAACTGCATTAAAAAAATGACGATTTGAAAAATGATCAGCATCGCTGCTCGGCACAGTCTCTTTGGGGTCGTTGCTAGGAAGAGATCCTGTTTCTGTGCAATTTTCACTCCAGCCATTGTATGAGAAGAAGCCTCTTGCGCTCTGTCAACGGAACGAGGCTGAAAGAGATGGGAAGGGTCCATTTTTCACTGATTGAGAGAACATTTGGTCATTAACAATTACCCGGTTCGAATTATTCTCGTTGCACTCGTTATTAATTCATAATGTAGTTTCCGTACATTATGCATCTCAGGTAAAAAAAAAGAAAAAAAAAAAGGGAGCCTTGGCTCAAGTAAAGGTTGGGAAGCATCGCTTACAACGGAGTCACAAATCAGAAGCGGAGAGCAGAAATTACAAGTTTTGAGCTGCATTCGTGCGCCATCATTATCACGATAATGATGTAACCATGACAAAAACTATCCGAGTAATATGAACACGGACTGTCACCTTTGGGTAAACACATCGAGTCCATTGCCTAGATTGAAGGATAATGAGCCCCCCCCCAAAAAAGAGGCTAAAATATGTATGCCCACATTCACTGTCCATCTTTATGCACATACAAATATGGAATAAGCGGGCGGAATCTCGTATGGTCCTGCCCAGTCTTTTACATCCACTGAAGCGAATCCCTTCAGTGTTCTGCTAATACATCCATTACATGAGTGAGCCTCCCAAAAGACAACCCGAGTCAGTAAATAATTCTGGTTAATTATAGCGCAGACATCCGTCTCTCTGTGTGTGCCGGCTCGGCGCGAGCCATGTCCTATTAATAAAACAATGGTTATTACCACTGTTGATGCTGTAGTTTCAAACCTGTTCATCACACTGAACTCCAAATGAAAAACAGTCTCATCTTCTCATCATCCTTTGGAAAACAGAGGACGGCACTTCCAATGAATGACAATCCAACCGTAGATTTTAAATGTAAATATTCGTATGCTTGCAAAGTTTGGAAGTTAATCGTGAGCCAAAGGGAGGCTGAAATGTTTTGCAGCGGGGGTGTCAAACGCGTTTTAGTCGCGGGCATCTTCCCTTGGATGGGCTGTTATGACAATGAAGCCACAAAATTATTACTTGTACTGTACACAACAAATTAATAGTTTACTCGTTTTGAAATCAGTCAAGTCAATGATAATAGTTTGTTCAATTTTGTTCAATTATTGTTTAACTGAGTGTTAAGAGGGTAACAAAATGATTGAAAAATCTCAATGTTATTTATTACACATGACAATTTGACATTTTGGTACAGATTTTAGCAAGTTGACACATGATTTACTTTTGCGGGCCGCATAAAATGACCTGGCGGGCCGGATCTGGCCCCCGGGCCTTGACTTTCACACTTGTATTTTATAGGATAGTATCATAGCAGCCCAACTGATGTAACTCTGATTAATAAGACAAAAGGTTTTGTTTACATTCCTATTATCCATTATTTGAAGTAGTGGAGGAACGCTTCGGTTCAACTCAATTTCTCCATTGGGCTCAATTGCGGACAGTCGGATGTTTTGTCACAGACATCGCGACTTGAGCATCCGAGTTCATCTCATTTGATCTCCCTTTCTATGTATCAATGCCAATGTTGGAAGAATATTGTCCTTAAATCGCTTTGGTATGTCAATTTACGACGGCCGTCAACAAATGGCTCATGTTTCTTTTGTGCGGACTGAGTGCCCTGCGATTTGCCGGTAACGCCTCGGGAGGTCGTGAGGAGACGCGCCCCTCGCGTTTCGCTCAACGCAGACGCGCGTTGACGAGAGCTGCGTGATGAGTTACGAGGATGGTCAAGGGAAGAATTAAACACGTATATCAAGGCACCGCTTTATTTGTTTTAACCTCCAAAATGCCACCGATGGGTTCCAGCGGTGTCATACAAAATAGGCACGCTTTCAAGTGGATCGTCTCCCCGTGTGGCAGCACTCATAAGTTTGAAAATGTCAAATGATGAAACTCACCGCAGGGAAGATGTTGGTGCGAAGTTAAGTTTGAGCAGGGAATATTTCTTCTTTTTTTTTCCACACATCAAATCATATATGACATTTGCAGTTAATGTATTATTATTATTATTATTATTATTATTATTATTATTATTACTATTGTATATTTTTCGATTAACCTGAATAAAAGCTACTCTGTTAAACAGCAAATATTACGACAACCATAATGTTAGAAAAACACTATTTATTATTTCTCTGACGGTTTTATCCATAGTGAGCATTATTTTCATTTTAAAGGAAGCATTTTTAATACGCAACGTCATTTTCATGGACGTCCCTGCTTATTTCAACAACACAATTCCAAAACACATTCTGCATGTGTGACAACAGTGTGGTTTGGTCGTAAAAGAGTGTGTGCACTCCAATGGACTGCCAGCAGTCCAGACCCGTCTACCATTGAAAACATTTAATACGCAACGTCATTTTCATGGACGTCCCTGCTTATTTCAACAACACAATTCCAAAACACATTCTGCACGTGTGACAACAGTGTGGTTTGGTCGTCACCACATTAGAGTGTGTGCACTCTAATGGACTGCCAGCAGTCCAGACCCGTCTCCCATTGAAAAAGAGTTGCGCATTGTGAAGCGTAAAATACGACAACAGACATCCTCGGACCATTAAATAGCCGAAGCAAAAATGGGAAAGAATTCCACTAACAAAGCTTCAACAATTCATGTCCTCAGTTCCCAAACGTTTATTGAATGTTGTTAAAAGAAAACCTTGATCAGTTTGAACAATACATTTCTTGACTTTGTAGCGTATTCAATTAAATATACAATAAAATGTGCTTTGTAAATCATTTATTTGTTTTTTTTTTACTGATGTTTGACACAATGTCCCAACTTCAATGGAATTGGGTTTGTCTATCTTATTGGATTTTACCGATGTACTGAAGCAAATTTTTTGGCCGACTGTGAGCATCCCCCATAAGATTCATAAGATTCCATCAGCAGAGCAGTCCAAATAGGTCATTGCAGTTCTTCACGTGTCACATAAATAGACGAAATAACGACAAAATATTGTAAAACATTCATAAAAAGAAAACTTTGAACTTTGGAGCATTTGCATTACTGTCGCAACAAATGTGGGTCATATCAGCTGTGATGCCAGTTGAAAGAACTTGTCAAGTCTTTTTATGTGTCCATCAAAATCAAGTTGACAAACATTTGATGGAAGTTTGCAACTTTCAGGAAGTGGCGAAAAGGCCTACTTCAGTGGTGTATGGTTTTGGTTTTTTTTTTACTAAATTTGGGGGGGATTTTTGGTGTTGTTGTCTCTTGCTAATATTTCAGGCTGCACTATAACTGCACAAAAATATGCGTTTGAATTCCATTTGTAATGCATGTACGTTCTGAGAGTTGGAACAAAACTGCGTGAAACACGGATACGTTCCACATATGATTTTCACAATGGAGGCTACTGGATTGTGTGGCTATTTTGAGCCTGACCCTTTGACATTTTTTTGTTGTTTGTTTTTTTATGGAGCGTCATGCACCCTATCGGGAACTATGGGAACAAAATGTCAATTTGACACACTCAAGGGAGAGCATGAAGACTCTTTCCAAATGAACCGTGCATGACCGCACGCTGGCTATTTTGTTGTGCTTCAATACTGCAGTCTCCACTTCCCATTTTAGCTTTTCAAATGAAAAGGCGGACGAGGCTGCTACTCCACTGCCCCTTGGCCACAACCCTCAAACGTTTTTTTTTTCCCTTTCACATCAAATCCAAGAGCCCACATGCTAAATTGATCTGCACCTGTGAATTCACATCGTCTTCGATTAAGCAGTTCCCCCTTCCGGTGTGGCATTTGCATGTTCTCCCCGTGCCTGGGTGGGTTTTCTCCGGGTACTCCGGTTTCCTCCCACATACCAAAAACATGCGTGGCAGGTGAAAGGAGACACTCTAAATTGTCCGCCAGTGTGATTGTGAGCGCGAGGAGCTTTTTGTCCATGTGTGCCCTGCGATTGGCTGGCAACCAGTTCGGGGTGGACCCCGGCACACTTGAGACCCTGGTGGGGAAAAAAGCGTTTCGGATGAATGGATGGGTGGAGGGCTTACCTTTAAAGTAATTGGACTGTTTGCATGTTCGGTGAAATGTTTTGCCAATTCGGAAGGGCAAGCTTTTTTAAGCCCGAAACCCACCGAGCTGTGAAGCTTTGCGAGCGTTAGCCACAGTCGCCAATGATGATTTTTCATCAGGGTTTGCAAACATTGCAAAAGCCACCGGCCAGACATGCACAAACACTTTGAATGTTGGCAAACTGTTTTTCTTGTCACCAAGAAATTTTGACACTGCTCCAACTTTTGCGACCTTGAACGAACCTTCAGCAAACATCAACATTCACTAACCTTCGCCAACGCTCGCAAACCTTTGCCACTCAGTGGGATCCGAGCTTTGAAGATATCCGAGACCCAAAAAGGAATTAATTGATCAAACTGAGTTAAAAATTGTGAAAACTGTAATGATGCTATCATTTTGTTTGCGATACTCTTCCTGAAACGCTACAAGCGGTGCCTGGTTTACGATCTGAACTACAACACACTTGTTTGGCTCATCATAAGAATATGAGGTCAACATTAAGTGATATTTGTATCAATGCTACTCCCGTTTATGATTGTGTTCTTGTTTTCTGTGGTTTGCCGACCCACTTTGGTTCACATTTCTTGTTGCTTTACTATTTTGGGGTGGAATAATAGAATATAGCACCCGCTATTGGTGAGAGACCACTGTACAAAACATTGTTGAGAGGGACACACACAGTATCGGATATTCGTGTGGGACCCTGAACATATCTATTTATTTTTCTCGGGACTGGTCTGATCTCGAACAACAAATTGTTGATTTTGTTTAAAAATTGAAAAAAAAAAACACACGAGAATGTAAAAAGGCAAAATACATAAAGTAGATGACAAAAACATTTGATTCAAGTCCGATTGGTACTCCAAATTCCTTTGCAGGAATTTGAAAATTGAGCAGTTCCATCAAAAAAGAAAGAAACAAAAAAAAACGGACAAATAACTGATAAAACAACAATCTTGCAAGCAACAGCCATTTATTTTCGAGCGGATTATTGAATTCACATTTTGGCTGCAGGCCGGCCGTGACACTGGCCACCAACTTCTTTTGCTGCACTGTTGCACTGGCAAAGAAAATTGATCAGCCGTTTCCAGTGGCGAAAAATAAACACCATTGGGGAGTGCGGGCATCACATCAGGATTACGGTACCGAGCAGAGCACAACGATGTGCAAAACACCCAGAAAAAAAGTACCGCCTTTTGCTTACACTAATCATTCATAAATTATATTCAAAGGGTATTCGCAATATACACCCACCAGCTACAAAATGAAGTTGATTTGTCCAATCAAATACAAAAGCGGTTGCCTTGCAAACGTATGACCGAAATAATACAAAATCCTGCACTACCCTTGCGGCATTCGCAAATTTGCCTTGTCGCAAATATTGGGGCGAGAGCCTCTCTCCATTTATGTCCTTAGAACTCACAAATTCACTATTTTGGTAGTCAGCGGATGACATAGAAGCAACCTCTTCCAAAGATGCCTCCATAGGAAATGCGCCACATTTAACGCCAATCAAAGGAGACACTTTGATTGGTGGCGGGTGAAGATGGCTGTGTTCATGCCCACAACGGTGCAAACTACCCTATTTTTAAATATCCTGGCATCTGAGAAAGTGTCAACACCGGGGCGAACCCACATCCATATCGATTGGCGCGCGCGTGTGCGTGTGCGTGTGTGTGTGTGTGTGTGTGTGCGTGGGCAGCACATATTTTTGTCCATTCCTGCTCTAGGCATACTTGATCTCTACAAGTCATCAAAAATTAATTTGGAGAGAGGGGAATAACCTGGGGCAGGAAAACACCCTGAACCATCCACAAGATGTTTACGTCTCTCATCACAGCAAGATCCTTTGAACGTTTCCCGCAAGGTCACCCATGAAATAATGTCCATCGTCATCGCCCAACAAAGCCGCCTCCTCGTCACGTGGGACATAAACTACGCGCCACATCAAACACATTTCACTCGCCGCCATTGCATAAACAAGCGCTTTCCACATCACTACTTTCTATAAATCTGCGATGACAGTCGAGAAGCACGTGAGCGTGAGTCCACACGCCATCAAAGTCGAAGACGCTCGCATTCCCCATCCCTCGGAGGGACCGAATCATCAGCATCACAACAGTAGCCAAAGTGAGGTCGCAAATGTAAATCACAGAGTATAAAGCCTGGCTTTCTTTCCTCCTAATTCATCCTTGTTGTCTCAGTGGCTCCCATGTGAGAAGCGGGCGGAGAGTAAACGTAAGTCACTTAACAAAATGAGACGTTTGTGTTTCAGGGGTATCATTTGAAAGTGTCGTCATTTATATGGAGTGTGATCCAACCGCATCAGAGTTTTATGATCTCTGTCTGATGATCACCACCGCCATCGGGGCAATGCCCAAATTTGCTCTGAATTTAAATCATGGGGTGCCATCATGGGACAAAAGCAACGGGAGAGCTTGTCCATCGTCATCCATGAGGTAAAAGTCTATTTATTGTTATTATATGTGTCACGTACACCAAGATTGGAGCGTTTTATGCTGGCTTTGGACACTTGCCTTTCAGGAAGTCACTGAAAAAAAAATAACTACCTAATAAATAAATAAATAAATAAATTTGTACATTTTAGCTGTAGTACATCAGCTGATGCTGGTGGGATAGAGTGTTGTACACATCAACAAAGCGCTTTTCCAGTCAAATTGGGACATTGTGCCAAAAAAATGTGAATAAAAACTAAATGCAAGGAATTTCCAAATCTTTTCCAATATATATTCAATTGAATACGCAGAGAAAATAGTTCACGTCGGACGCATGGTAAGCGACTGTTTAGCACAACGGCCTCGCAGCGCAGAGGTGCAAGGGTTCGATTCCGGCTCCGCCCTCCCTGTGTGGAGTTGGCATGTTCTCTGCGTGGGTTTTCTCCGGGTACTCAGGTTTCTTCCCACGTTCCAAAAACATGCATGGCGGACTAATGGAACACTCCAAATTGCCACGAGGTGTGAGTATGATCGCGGATGATTGTTGGTCTGTGTGCGCCCCGCGATTAGCTGGCAACCGGTTCAGGGTGTCCCCCGCTTACTGCCCGAAGACAGCTGGGAGAGGCTCCGGCACACCAGCGAGCCAGGATAAGCGGATTAGAAAATGGATGGATGTTTAGTTCATGTTCAAACTGATAAACTTTATTGCGTTATTTTTTTTCTCAAAAAACCTGTGACAGTAGCATGTTTTGTTTTAAATATACTTTAAGGTACTTAAAGATGCAAACGAACAAATTAAGAAGACACGAGGAGTGCTCGGTGCAGGACTGTGAATTTGTAGCATAAGCAAGTGTGTAAATTTGGAGGAGGGTTAACAGAGCAGAACAAAGCGGGACGCAGACAAAAGGAGAGTGACAAAGCAGTGGACAGTAAGAGGGTGAATGGTCAGTGTTCTAAAAAATGCCATCATTACTTGCCGTTAACGGGGCCATTTACTGTGTTTGTCAGGGTGGATGTTTATTCTTTGGACATGTGGGCGAGAAGATTTTTCTATTGTTGTTGAGGGTTCATTTTGCCTTTTGCGTTCCAGTTTATAGGTATGGTTTTCGTGGAACAGGAGCATGTTGACAACTGTGTTACGTCACTTTTCCTTTTAACAGCACTCAATAAGCACGAGGGAACCGGGGACACTAATTGTTGATGCTTGAAAGCATCCATCCATTCTCGGAAGCGCGAGCATTGCTGGAGCCTACGTGCCAGCTCTCTTTCAGCACCTTGAACTGATCATCAGCTAGTTTTTGTAGGTGGAATTTTTTTTTCCCATTCTTGCTTGATTTTCAGCTTCAACAGTCCACAGGGTCTCCGTTGCCATATTTTTTTCAGAATGCTCTGCACCTTTTCAATGGGAGACAGGTCTGGACTGCTGGCATTGCAGTGTAGTACTCACGCTCTTTTAAGACCAAGTCGCACTGCTGTAATACATGCAAAATGTACCTTGGCATTGTCCTGCTGAAATAAGCACGGACATGAAATTGGTATTGCTCCGATGCTGACGTGCAGTTTTCTCCAGAACTGAACCGTAGATGATGAAATCGCAAAATTCCGTGCAATTGTACGCGATGGAACATTGTTCTTAAACTGTTGGACTGTTTGCTTATTCATTAACTCACATTATTTATGAAATAAAAAAATGTAAACCAAATTTTAATGCACACACAGTAGTGTTTCATGACATTTTGAAGTTTGCAAAAAAACTGAAAATAGTCATTTGTTGACTTTGCAGCATTTGGAGGCTGTATTTGAAACATTTAACCCCAAAGAGAAAACCCGGCAACCGACTGCAGAAGACAAATTATTACAAAGACTGAAATTAATCTGAAAAATAAACAGCACTTTGGCTTGGCGTTTTCCTATTTTATTTTAAATGATCCTCTCACCTTGTTTTCAAGTGACGTAGCTCCGTGACACGAGGAGGAGAAAAGGAGGGAGCACACCGACGCGGATGATTTATTGACCTTTATTGCTGTCAGCAACATTATTATCGACAGTGACAGATATATGTCGGATTACGAGATTGCTGGAGCATGAGTCTTATCGCCTGACACCACAGCATTCTTGACACACAATAGCAAATGTTTGCATGAGATGGAAACGTAACAGATGGAATGTCATTTATCTGTGACAGAGTGACGGAAATGGACAAGGCTGCAGTGTGAATGTGGTTTTTGCAACACCAAAACGGTTGCAGTCGGCATAATTCATCACTGAGCTGAATTGTCCATGATCCAAAACTTAGCATCATGTCGACAACATGTGACGTCTATCGTGCGGTGTCACCCGCCCATTTCGGCGTGATTCTGTTTCCAGTTTGAAACAAGCTCACAGTATGTCGGCCTTCGACTATCAGCCTCCTCAAGGGCATCAGCTGGGCCCGCGTGATTTATAGACTGCACCGGCGACTTTAAACTTGGCATCTTCTATTACTTCTGATGGCTCGGTGAAAGCATTTCACTGCCTTTCAAGGGGACCGTATATTTTCAAACGCTCTGCCCTGATTAGCATTTTTATAACGCATTAAAGGATCGCTCCCAGACACAAATGCGGCCAAAGATGGTATCCCGTGATCCATAATTGCACCGGGGGAAGCATTGCATTTGAATTATACAGTGCAATTAATATGCAAGGACCTCTTCCAAGTTCTCCTTTGTTACACGATCACTTCTTCTCACCATTTCGGTGTCCTACATGCTTGTGACAGAACTGTGACACGGACCTTGGGAACAGCCGAATGCGATTGTTTCAACGGGTGTCAGTGGGCTCTCTGAAGGGAACGTCACGCTCTCCTGAACTGGTCCATCTGTAGTCGGCACGGCGCGCATGACAAATGCTCTTTGCTCCCCGAACTTGTTCATGCTCCCCAAATTGCAGCGGCGAAGCCTTTGTCCTTTCTCGCATCAGCGGGAAACTGTCAATGCCAACTTTAGAAGGAGTTGCTGCGGAGCGCAAGGCCGTTTACCCGCCGTCAAATCGCCGCGCCATCCTGTTGCCGCTGGAACGGGACATCGATAACATTTATTCATTCACTGAACTTTTTTTTTCCAATATTTCTCAAAACTCTTTAGCAAAGACCTTCCTGGCGCAACAACAAATGTTTGTGACAGCGTTCAGTCCAGTTGCGCTCGCTATTCATTCGAAATGCATTACCGGTAGCTGAATTGCGCCTTTGTATTTTCTCGTTGGCGTTCGCACGTGCTGCCTTTCTCTCTCTCTCTCTTTCTCTCCCTCCTCTCTTGTCGTTTTGTTTTGGTTTCCATGCAGGTATTTCTTTGAGTCAAGCGAATTTGTTATTTCTTCCCTCCAATCTCGTCCTTCCTGTGCGTGGCCTCCATTTCTGCGTCTCTCTCTTGGAGGAGACCTCGCCTCTGCAGACCGTTCCCCGGGGGCGGCCGCATGATTAGTGCCGTGATCTTTGCCTCTCACTCGCTACACCTGCGGTGTGCCTGCTCATACGATTGTCTTTCTTTTAACATATTCAAGTTATCTATTATCCCGGGGGTTATTGTCACACTGTGTGATATAGCCATGAAAAATGAGCGCGGCGCGGGAAATGTACTAGGAAGCTGGAAAATTGATCCAATCAATCTTTTGTAATGGGGTTGCGCTTGATCGACACCTTTTATTCTGAATATGGAAAGAATGACTCCCGAGTAACTTGAAAATCGGACAATCACGAGTCATCGTCTAGCGGTTTCCCTTCTGGTTGATGATACTTTTTAAGAACAGGATACAATGTCCACACCATAAAGTGACAGTACAAAAACAATCAGGTTCCCTCAAACTAAACTCACATTTCAAAGTCCCGATTTCACGGAATTCCTTTTCCACTTGCCGATTTTGCTTTCAACGAACACCTTTATTACGTAAAAGTCAGTACAACAACCAGATTTTCTCCCACAAAAGAGTGAGAAGGCCTTCGTTACGGCTAACCGCGGGAAGCTAACTGCCGCCGCGACCTCGCTGATGAACAAAATGTGCAGCGCGGGATTCCCCTCCGCTGCTTAGCAACACTACGGATCGACTCGTACGTCGGCGTACTTCCGGAGGGTCTGAAAACATGTCTGGTAAGCGGCATGCGCATTAAAACGCCTCAACAGCAACACGCAACACCAAATTCCAAAATCGGTCGTCGAGCTTGACCAAAACGGTGAACAAGATGGCAACTTTCAACCATCTTGTTTTGTAGTGTCGAGTGAGACTGCCTTATGGGCGCAGTAAAAAAAAAAGTAGGTTGATTTTTGGGGGTGTTCGACACAAGTGGGTATTATACACAGGATTTTACATACACACACGCACGCACGTCAGTTTTAGCTCAAGCCATCTAAAATTTCTAACAGTTATAGTTTCATCTTCGCGGTGAGCTGCGATGTGACCACGGGGGAGAGAGAGTGAGTGAAACCAATTTTTCTTTGATTCAAGTAGTCGTATATATATATTTCAAGCGTGTATTCACGCTGTTTGGATCAATTCAGTGTTGAGGGAGACGCGTTCTCTCATCTAGCCAGCTGTCCGTGGCCCTTGGCTAACTGAAGGATGTTCTCGCAACGCCGCGGTTGGCACAATTCTAAGAGCTGTGCGTGAAAAAAAAATAAAAATGTTGCCGGACAATGGCATGTGGCAACCACAAAATTGGCTCGGACGGGTGTTTTTTTCTTTCTTTAATTGATTATGGCCGGGGCTTACTCACTGTATCCTTGATTGAAAGAATTCCGCCTCGATGCTCAAACTGAAGACTCAAAAGGGCACAGAAATCTCCATAACTAAGAAGTGACATCATTAGATGTGCCTGAAGTGAAACATCACAGTGCGCTCATGTATAATGATGGAGCGATTTAAGCGCAATGAGAAATATTTATAAAGCTATCATCAGAATATGATGATTAACCCTTTGAATTATTAAGTCACTTAGCAACTTTGGTGATCTCCGCGGGTTGCTTTAATTTCCACTTCCACTTCTACTTTGGGGTTTCTTGCTCTCCCGCCGCTGTCAGTTTCGATATGGATCTGCCTGTTTGTTTTGCGCTCTCGCTTCCATTCATCCTTCAGATGAACTGTCACTTCCCCCCCGCTGAATATCAATCCACTCGCCGCAATCTGTCCCCAAGTTAGCGACGCCGTAACCGTGACGGCCTCGCTCCATCCACATTTTCCACCCAATGGAATTTGAGGACACGTAAAAAGAACCTTGCTTGGATATGCACATTCCCTCTCGCGTTCATCAATCAGGCCCCGTGGGAGCCGCTGTGCGCCACATTGCTTTTTAGCTTCTCAAGTGAATTGATTGAGAAGAACGAACTTAAAAGTAATGCGTCCGCCAATAAGTTGCCACACCGGCTTCATTTCAAACGCCGTGTGACTGCCTCACGCTATGTTTACTGAGGATTTGGGATTAGATTCGGGAGCCCCCTACCTTTGCTTGTTTGCCACACAATCCAACTAGGTAAAAATTAGGTGGAAAAAAAAAATACCCTGGGAGAGGAACTGCTACCGCTGACAATAAAAAGTTTCTGCGAGACAGTAAAACGAGAGCGTTTGAGGGATGGAAAAGAGGGAGTGGAAGAGCGGCATGTATTAAAAAGAGCAAAAAATCCAAATGTTGCAGTCTGACAGAACAGTTGATGGAGTTTCTGCAGTTTTGTGAAGACTTTTCCGTATATATGGAGTGAGTCACACTGACGGTTATCACGTCGCGAGAAGGGGCTGATGCCAATTCAGATAATATGGAGGAGCCAAATTCTGAACCACAGTCTCCCAATTTGTTTTTTTTATGATGCCACGTTCTCAGGCGTGGATGCAACATTGCCTCCGCGGTGTGTGTATTGGAGCAACTTGATTCGAGGAATTGTGTCCTAGTCACATTGGAGAGAACAGTGAAATTGGCCCACAGGAACTTTTAAATGAACAAAGAATAGTCACGATTATATTCACAGCATATAAAAATCTTGAAGCTAAGAAAACCTTCTCCCAGCTTTCATAAACTGTGGGTGCATAGGCTAAAACTGCTGAAAACGCGCGCCGCTCGACCTTTATCCGTCAATCAAATATCGGACGTTCATTCGGTCAGTATTAGCTTCGGCGGCTTTCAGGGTGATGCACAGGCAAGCAGTTCACATTCCTTTGAAGTCTATCCGGGTGTGGCACACGAAACGAAGCGGCGGTGAACTGGTTTGGATAAATCATTTGTATTTGCTGATTTGCTTTTTATGACTGTACAGTCAGTTGTATTTTTATGAACATGTCGATTGTTTAAATAAAATGTTGCTACTTTGTAAAAAATGTCTCTCTCCAAATACATCAGTGCATGCGACGCTCAACTATTTTCAAAACATCATTGGCCTAGTGATGAACAGTCGGAAAAGAACGTGACAACGCCACGAAGCGATCGGTATTCAAGTTAAGAGAGTGTAGCGAGTGGCAACGTAAGATGGCCGCCGATGCCTTCGCTTCTCTCGAGGGCGAGGAAACGGCATTCGTATATTAAGTCGGTGGTGACGTCTGCCTCTTGAGGGATACTTGGCCACATCAATGTGGCGTCCGACACGTTGATGGGGCGGCCATGTTGGATCAGGCTCCGGCAGGCTTCGACAGCGTAGCTGGTTTTGTCTTCAGACTCAACTCAGTGAAGTCACGTCAACATATATATCGAACATGGAGCCCAGGCCGCAAAGATAAGATCACTTCCGGTTGATTTATGGAGTTTGTCAACAAAACGACAGACATAAAAATACAGTAGAAGTGCACTCGACCGTGACCATGCGCTTAGGCCAGCTTAAAAAAAATGTACTGGCTGGGTGCTGTCAACCATGATGGGATGATGGACTGCATCAAGCATCAGAGTGATACACTGTATCAGTGAATGGTGCTGATTTTTCTGAAATGAGCTCCATCCACAGCTGGAGTACCTTTGCCTTTTCCTTAAAAATATACAGTGAGTGCCTCTCTTCATTTGAATGCCATGTCATAATTGAGCTAAAACACGGCATCGCACAAGAATAGAGGAGGTGCAGTGGTAGGACTTTTGCATCCACAGCCTTCTCCCCTACTTTTCAAGAGACAATCATTAGCCGTATCAAAATAGAATTTTGAATGGAAAATAGTCACTTGAAGCATTGTGGGCCGTGAGCTGAACGATAATAATTTAAAAATAACCTCATTTGGTGTCCATATGGACCTGCGGCTTTCAAGTGGTTTGGATGTGTTCTATCTTGGCTCCGAGTTGAAACTTATAAAAGTACAATCAATTGGCAATCTAATCATGAGCTGCCTCCGCTTTGCAAAGTAAATATTCAAATAGGTTTGATCGGGGATTTGGCTGATTTGCCGGGCGACACTTCACAGCCTTTTGTTGTCACTATAATGGAATTTGTCGTCTGATTGATGTGCTGTTTAGTTCTCTTCTAAGTAAGGAAATTCTGGCTGATTGAGATGTTTTATGAGATCATTACGTGTGCCAAGGAGGGGATGTTTTCACCCACCTCCACTAAAAAAAAAAAAAAAGGGTGAGTTGGATTTACTCCATTTTATTTTGTCACGTGGTTGCACAAAATAAAATCCTCTGGATCGGGATACATGACTTGAAAAATTTGTTTCTGCAACAAAATAGCACAAATACATCAAGATTGAAGACATCGAGTTTGACCAGAAATCATTTCGCAGCATGCTTGAAGATGTTGTGAACGTTTGAGGTTCCTTCAAGAAATATTCAGTTTTGCCCATTCAGAAAACACCTCTTCAGTTTTGACTATGGCACGTTAAATTTTCAAATATATATCAAAGCAAATAAAGCATGCAAAATTATGCAGTAGAGACTGTTTTTTTTTTTCAGTGAAGCGCTAAACATTGAAAAAGGTGTCATTTTTTGAGTTGAATTGAGATTTTCAGAAGCTATATTTTGCCGCCCCACCGCTCTCCAGACAATTAGAAAAGGTCAGAGGTTTTTGAACAAAATGTCTGGACAGAAATTGTCAAGCGAGATTCCAACCCTGAGTCTGACCCTCAAGGTTAAAGATTCTTCTCTCAGACATAAAATGTAATACTTTTGGAAATGGCATTTCTATTCCGACGTAATGAACGGTGCTTTTGTGGCTGCAACTGTCAATTCATGTGTCCCCGAGGAAGTGTTCATTTTTAATCCAAAACAACACTCATGATGCACACCGTAAATACAAAATTAATTTATCAGACCGAGCGTAATATAATGTCATTAAAGTTAAAGTCATTACGATTCTGTCATAAAGAGACTTTTGAAAATGTACAACCGAAAATAAACACAGCTGAATGATTTCATTTGTTTGATTTCCCATCTGCTTTATGCAAGCAAAATATGTCAATTAGGACATTAGCACCAGATACGACGAAGGTTCATTGATTATTATTATTATTTCATTTTTTTTGAAAAGATGTTTTGTGTATTTTTGCGCCGTGCTCAAAAGCGAAACAGAATGTTACCAGTGTGAGACAAACAAAAGGCTCATTATATTTTCCTTGTAATATTTTCATCAGGCCGCCAATCGAACGTTGGCACGTGTGTGTCTGTTTACTGTTCTGAAACCAAATGCGCTATAAGAGTGAGGATGCGAGCACACCTTCGCGTTCCGGTTCAAAGCCTTTTTGTTCGTTAGCTTTTACTCTGTGCTCTCTCCGTGTACTTCTAAGCTTGAAGAAAGCACAGAAGAAGATTTTAAAGGCAGCAAAACAAATTGGAAAAACATATATTGGCATTATGTAAATCCAATAGGTAGTCAAAGTTTGCTGGAGCTCTGTAACAACTGTAAATAATGTGAAGCAGGTTCAGGCACATCAGACAACATTGTGGAGAAAACACCACAGAAGTCGATCGACGATGCCACTTTTATGAGATTCCCTTTGCAGGAACGTGTCATTTTCCGCCTGATTTCGGCTCGAGTTCCTTTTGATTTAGGGAAACTGCGACACCCACACTCCAGCTGCAAGATTGGAGCAGAATGTCATCTCCTGTTGAATACTGTGTGCGAATATTCAAACTACAAATGAGTTTGGCGCCGTTAAGATTGATGATGGGTTTTGTCACGCCGTGTCCTCTACTTAATGACGCTGACAAGCTTGAAGTGCGTTGGTGAAAGGGCCTGTTGAAAGCGTGACACTGTGACAAGGCTTTGAACTTGTTGTTTGCCTACCGACAACTCCTCTTTGTGCTGATTTAAAGGCGCAGGCTCCATTAATGGAGGCAATATGATGAAGACAATGAACGTCCCCCCCGGTCGGTGAAGATGCCAAATATGCGCGAAGGTCAATTAGTCCAAAAGAAAGGGGATTTTATGCGCGCGCTCTTCGAGTTTGATATGGGTGACGGTAAGGTTATAAGACAGCAAATAAAACAAGTCATTTGCAAAGGTGATTGCTTGCTTGGTAAACACTTTTGCTGGCCTCAGCATATGGAGATCAGTTGTCTGATTGCTTATTGATCATGAATGAGTAGTCGAGTGAGCAGAGATCAGCTCGGGGTTACAAAAGGTCAGCCGAACAGCCTGTCGCAGGGTTGTCGAGATATATTCAGTAACGGGCGCAGTATCGAGTGAGGGAATGCAAAATGTTGAGGTTCTTCAAATCACAGTGGTGAAGCACAACAATACGTACATGGTGGTGAGAGGTAGTTGAACATTTTGCTTTGCATCTAGGCCAGCAGGGGCATATTGGGAGCAAAATTCAGCCCAGGAATATTCGTCGCCGATGGGGCAGGGCGGGCTGTGGAGGTTCACGGACCTTGAAATGGACTGGCCATTCGAGAATCTCCCAAAATTCCCAAACGGCCGTCATGTAGCTAAAGTACGCAAGAAGCGCGTACTTCATGCATTTTCTTTCCCTTCTCGCGTTTGTACTTTAGGCATCCCGAGCCAGAAGCATGCATCTTTCCATTCAATTGCACTCATCAACAGCACATTTGACATTGGGTTTTAAAAAATTATATACACTTTTTTTCCCGGCACATCAGGTTGGAGATGTATTTTCATTTTTTGTTTTGTTTGGCCTATAAAAAAACTCAACCCTTATTCCTACAAATGATTGTAAGATAATTTTGTTTGTTGTAATGTGTGTATAGATATCATTTTTATTGTTATTATTGTTATTCTTATTATTATGATGATGATGATGATTATTATTATTAGTGCAAGTTTACTTCTATTTCTGATTTTAAAAATTGTTAAGATGTGTTGACCAGTGTTATGATTTAGAAAAGGACAACGAATCTACATGTACATGTCTTGGGTCGTGGGTGTCACGGTGGGGTGCAGGCAAATAAAGCAGGTAGATCCACTTGCGGGGATCTCAAAAGAATTCTCTGGCCATACATACGCTTTATTTGTCGTGCCAAATACCGGGCGGAAGACAAATCCAGGTGCCAGCTCTTAATTTTTTAATCATGGAAGCCAAGTTGGCTGATAATCATCTGAAGAGACAAATTGCACGCTGGCCCAAACTTGACAGCTATGGGCTGTATATGTTTTTAGGTTCAATAAACAAACAAACAAACAAACTGGTGGAAGAGTCACGTGAAGGTGAAGGTCCACGGGGAACTTGAAAACGTTCTAGAAACCTGGTTTCAGTCAGGTGATTTATGCAGTGTTTTTTAGCATAATAATGAAAATAATAATAACAATCCTTAGGCAGGTGTGCCCGACCTTTTTTGACCGAAGATTAACTTTTCAAGCAGCCAACCTCCCGGTTACTGCACGTACACGCACGCACACACACACAGTGCACGTCATAGCCATAATAAACTGAAAAATAAAGTGACACACAAGAGTTACTGAAAAGGAAATCACGGCTTACCTTTGTAGGAGACCTTGACACACGGAGGCAGTGACGCACTCTTGTAACGTGGAGAAACGTCACGATCGAAGCTTGCGTGGACCGTTTTAAAATGCGTCTCCTGGCGCCCCACGTTTCTATCCGTTGACAATGCCGTCGGTGAATTGCAGATCAAACAAGGTTTGAATGAGAATAAACAAACAAACAAACAAGAAACATCAATTGTAGGCTGTTGTCCGCTAACAACTTCCTGTGATACAGGTCACGTGCCACCGTACGTTCAAGGTGATCGACTTTTTTATTTTATTTTATTTTTTTACTCTCCTTTTGTGGAATTTAAACTGATAGAAGGCTTAGGCTGTAGTGTGCAATAACACACACATATATAATATTCATAACATGCACGCAGACACTTTTTTTTTTCATTTCCGCCTATACCTCTTCCGGTCAACGTGGCACCAGTCAACTGACTTTCGGTCGACCGCGATCGACTCGTTGGGCACGTTTTTTTTTTTTTTGTATCTTTCAAAAATCTTCCTGCATTCTGTCAAACACGACTTTCAAAGGAAACGTGCGTTGAAAATAAATATGTAAACGTGAAAATTAGCTGTCACGATTTGATGAATAAGAATAAATCTTTGCAGATTAGTGGCACCCACTTGAACACAGTGTTGTTTTTCATGAGAATTCTCGAAACTCTTGCCAGTCCTGTGTTCTAATCTATAGGTTCTTAGACGAAAACGGGATGTGCAGAGGATTGTAAACCATATTTCAAAGGAGCAGGCCAAGATAAAAACTCCTTAACATTCCTTCGCTCGCCTCCGTTCCCCAGCTGTGTGTATCAATCATTCTCTAATATTCCCAGCATGTCTTCAGGGTCTTTCTGTTAAGGCCCTAGAGCCCAGCTTATGGCAGGCATCCCTCAGATCTCGCTCTCTTTCATGTGAATGCACACTCACATTCAACATTTCTGAACAGCACTGAGATTTAAGGTTGTCTTTCAGCATAATGTTTGCCTTTCTTTTGTGTGGGGTGAAAGCACCCCACCGATTTGAGAAACACACGCCACAAATGAGCTCTGTCCACTTGAGTTTCAGGAAATGCATGCGATTAACGGCTGACCGGGTCGTCGTAATATCGTCTGCCTTATGCTGGAGGTCAGCTGGGATGGGGTGGATAAATGCACTTGGATCAAAATGAACAAAAAACAAAAAATGAACACAATTTTCTGGCAATGCGAAGAAATTTCTCTTCTCTGAGAACGCCAGCCTGTTTTGGCAGCTCCAGATCACTTGAGCTTTTCTTTTCTCTCGTCTTGTTTAACCTAGTTTGTTTGTGTTTTTGGACCTGGGGGTATTTCTTTTGCATTTTCTTTTTGCTAATCAGTTCACTGTGCATGTTTTTTTCTGTTTTACTGATAAAAAACATGTATCACGTCCAACCAGTAAATATAAACATTTCATAAACTGTAACATCTAAAACAAGAGTTCTGAAAAAAATGGGCACATATACAGTTCGGGAGATTTTTCGGGAGGCTTTTCTTCTACACGCATTATGCATACATTTGTTCAAAGATCAATTACTCAAGAGTCTTTTTTGGACTAAAACATCAAGTAATGTATTCTGAGAACTGTTTCAGCTGCATGGCCACCAGAGGAGGTGCAAGTAGACAAATGGAGAGGGAAAACACAGCATGGGGTCATGGCGAGTTAGCAATGTACCTCTCACCGGGTAAATAAATAAGCCGTGATTCGGTCTGCAGTGGCGAATATTCATCGCAATAATAGCCACCTTGGGGTTGCTTCAATGTTCCAAAGGAACATCCAGGTCAGTCTCTCACACTTCAGAAAATTCTCCGCTTTTCCTTGCCGCGTAGCCATTGGAAAAGTCTCCGGGAGAAAAGCCGTTTTGAAGAAATGAGACCATCATTGAAATCATTCATAGCGCTTGTCATCTTCCTTCTCTTGAACTTGTCCGTTTTTGTCACAGGAAAATGCAGCAAAGCGGTGGTCAAATTTTCGGCAGTTAATCCCCTGATAATCATTGATCCTATCATCCCGCTTTCTACGGTATCTCGCAGAGCAACAATGAAGCCCCCTCAAGAGAGAATCGGCAGTAATATCTTTTACCACATCTTCATATTGCTTTTGTCACACTCCCGGCTATCACTTGAAGCTTGAAAGCATGTTTTTGTATGCAATGTTTCCAATGCCCTTGCATGCTCCATTTGATAAAAGTCTATAGAGGACGCAGGAGTTGGATGATCGTAGATATATAAGATTGTATGCAACTGAAGCGCAGCAGTTTGAGTGTGCTGTGCTTAAGTATCGTTTCTCAGTAGAATTCACTTGACAATACAAAGCAACCATTTTGTATTTTGTATTTATCTGAGCTGTGACGACTAAATAACACTTAGGTATAGATGCTTGTGGAGGCTCTCAGTCGTACAGGAAAGTTCCATCGTAGAAAGGGTTCTGTCAGTCGTCATCTGTACCTGTGGGTAAAAAACAAAAAACAAAAAAGGACGTTTCGCTTCTCTCACAGAAGCTTCGTCAGCGGTAGACAACCCTGAAGTCTCCGTGAAGACTCCGGGAAGTTGCTCTGCGCTAACTTTTCAGTTACACCTAACAACATACCAAAAACAGACTACATCACAGCGGTAGAAACAGCGATCAAAAATAACAAGTTATCAAAAGCAGAAGCAGATGATATTCGCCTGAGTGTAGCCTCCTCGCTAAAAACAGCAAAACCGCCACCCTCAAACAT
>NW_017805745.1:184495-187905 GCF_001891065.2 Hippocampus comes | reverse complement strand
AGTCTTTTCTTGAGTGTTTGTTTGGTTTCTCCGATGTGATGTTCCTTGCACTCACTTTCTTGGCAACGGATGGAATAAATCAGATTGCATTTTTGGGTGTTAGGAACCCGGTCTTTGGGGTGTACTAGTTTTTGTCTCAATGTGTTTATCGGTTTAAAATAAACAGGAATATCATGTTGTAGAAATATTCTTTGTATTTTCTCTGAGAGGCCGGCAATATAAGGTACACAGACACCCCTTCTCTTCTTTTCTCTCTGTTGGTTGGTTTCCTCTCTGTTTGTTTTAATTTTCCTAACTTTTTTAAAGGAAGCGATTTTTGTTAAAAAATTTTCACCCTCTCTGAACCGTGAAGGAGGTATCAGATTTAACCTGTCTCCTATTTACAATAACTTGTTGACCAGTAAGGGACATAGACATGCTGATCAGGCTAACTGAAAGTAGCTATTCAGCCTTAGCCCAAACAATAGGCCTAATCAAGACCCAATGATAGGGAGTTTAGAAACCAATGGGCCTCTTCACCATAGGGGCGTGACTAACCATCCCCACCCAGTCCTCAAACAGGCCACGCTCAGCCTTTTAGCGCAGAGCAACTTCCCGGAGTCTTCACGGAGACTTCAGGGTTGTCTACCGCTGACGAAGCTTCTGTGAGAGAAGCGAAACGTCCTTTTTTGGTTTTTTTTTTGTTTTTTGTTTTTTGTTTTTTACCCACAGGTACAGATGACGACTGACAGAACCCTTTCTACTTAGGTATAGAGAAGTGTTCTGCGGTATTACGATGAGAAGAGTAACAATGCACCCACTGGTGCGGGTCAGAAAAATGTTATCCAGGTGTATATATACATTGAATGAAAATTAATCAATGAAAATCAGACCTAGCTTTCCTAATAAAAACAATAGTTTGACCAAAGGGGCATGTTCAACTCAAGTGTGCGCTCTAATTGTCATCACGGGTGTTTTTAAATTTGCAAGCAGTCAGTCAGCAAGAGCGATAAATTGTCACTGTGTTTCTTGTGACATGGCGTATACCACACTAAACACGGACCAGCGGAAGTGAAGGAAAATTGTCTCAAGAGATTAACAACAATTATAGACAAGCATCTTCAAGGTAAAGTCCATTAAACTATCTCCAAGCAGAAATTTAAGATCACCGGGACTGTGACCAAGCTCACTGGACGTGGCCTTGGGAGGAAAATGGATGACACATTGAAGAGACGGATAATATGAATTGGTAACAAAAGAGCCCAGGACAACCTCCAAAGAAATTAAAGGTGAACATCAAGGTCAAGGTCCAGCAGTGTCACATCGCACCATTCCATTGTTGTTTGAGCCACCAGTGAAAATCGATCATAAAAAAGTTCGACTGGTTGTTGACGAGCAGAGGTGTCAAATCCAGGTCCAGACAGTTAAAACCCTGACACCGTTTGGCTTTAGCCACAGGCGCTTCTACTCAAGAGCTTGTTCACCTGCCAATTAAGTAGATGAAAATTAACTCATTTAATGGCAGCCATTTTTGACCATTACATTTTACACCAATACATTTCTACCTTATAGTATTCTATAGTAAACAGCACTTGAACGTTGGTAAATTTCTTGAAGATACTCGTTTCCAAGATCAATTCTGAGCAAAAGAGATTTTTGTGAAAGGATGCATTTCAAGCAAAACTTTACGTGAACTGTCATGAACGTTGAACATTATCCATCCTCTCACCACCACACTGCTTTCGCACGCCACTTTGCCGCACTGACCACATACAGAATCACACGCTGCGTGGACCAAGATCTGATCAAACCCACTCCTGCTATCTAGTGGTGATTAACATACTGAAATCAAGCCCCCAAACCTTGATACTTACTGAGGAGCTGCGCGAAGCCCTTTATTAATTTTTTTTTTAAAATAACACCAAAAACGTAATTTTACGTTTTGGAACTAAATGAGTTAAGAGTGGAATAATAACCAAATATTACACCTGCAAAAAGAATACTGATGGAATTATTGTTGTTGTTTATCATTTTTAAACTTGCCCTGATCATTTATTGGCAAATATGTCACTCTCTTTGGCTCATAAATATGAAAATCTTACTCTGATATTAATGCTTAACCATCCATAAACCTGACCGTATGTCATATTTATTTATGTATGTATGTAAATATGCATGTATTCATTTATTTATTATCTATCCGTAATTAGAGTGGCTTTGTTGTGTTCCAAATGAAGTAATTGCATCAGACCTCCTCCTGCCCCGTCTCTGACTACATTTTATAGAAATGGAAATTCCTTCCTGACCCTTTCACCTTGTGCATTATTCAGGTGAGCAGTATACGTAGCTCCTATTTCTCTGGCATTGTAGCCCAGGGCCCGGGTTTTTTAGCCTGTGTTGAAACCTCTGCTAGGCTCTGGAGATTCGAGCTGGGGATTTATTACCCTTCACACACCCTTTTGGCTTCTTGAAAAATAACTCCCTTTGGATTAAATGTTAAAGACTAAGGCACTCCCATTTTGTGAGGAAACTAAATTAACCTCTGCACTCTGAAGCGCTCATCTTCTACCTCGCATGCAAATCCGAAACGTGAATAAAGAATCATGTTAATTCAAGTGACGGATGGAGAGTACATCGCAGCCACCCACGCAAACAAGCGAGTAACGTATAACTCTTTACTCTTGCACTCTAAGTGTGCGTTCAAATGATCAAGTTGGGAAAAAGACATGATTGACATGATTATTATTATTGACGTAGAGGAGCACAGGCGACGTGCAACTGAACAGTGACGCAATTAACTCTTCAAGGATTGAACGCGTGTCACGCGGCGAGAGAAGCTGCATGCCGCTCCTCCAGCGCGAGTAATGAATGCTTTATTAGTTCTTGAACGTGAAGGCAAAGGGCTCCCGTTCATTGCCGCCGTTATAGTCTACCTACCACGGTCGGTTAAGGAGGATGCTTGTTAGCTTTGACGGATGGCCTCCTGTCACCCAAAAGGAAAGTGAATCAAGCAGAGGCGCGAACCAGACAGTTGAAAATATGGGCAAGGCTTTGGATTATTATTATTATTATTATTATTGTTATTATTATTATTTATCCTTATTTGATCTGTTTGTGTTTTTAGTTCATTTTTGTTTGCTAAATTGATCGATCACATCTGAAATTGTGTTGCAGTGTTGAATATGGATCTGCCAGAAGAGTGGACAACACAGCTCAAGGAAATTACACACTGGACGAAAAGCTTGAAAGAAATGACACCATTTGGAGAGAAAAAGGGGAAAAAAAGATGTTAATTCCTTGTTCCTTGTTCTTTGTTCTGGATTTGTGGAAGTCCCTCAGTGCACACTTGCATTCAGGTTAGTTTTTTAGTTTGGCAAAGACGTATTCTGCACTCTAAGGAGATTCCCCCCCCACCCCCCTCCCGCCTCAAT
>NW_017805745.1:183769-184462 GCF_001891065.2 Hippocampus comes | reverse complement strand
TTCAACTGAAGCGCGCCTCGCTCCGTATGTTCATCACATGTCCCAAAGTAACAGCCTCGACACAAATACACTTCGAAATTGAACAGCTGATTAAGCCAACAGACGGCACGGCACGGCAAGGAAGTTTGTATGGTGGCATCAGAGTAAATGAAGATAAATTCACATCAATACACTTGCTTACTAAAGCCGCTAGATCTGTGAAATGTCACAAGGCTGAGAGAGAGAGAGAGAGAAAAGCATTTACACTAATGCTTGTTAATATGCTCCTCTGTTATAATTAGGCATAAAAGTAGCATTATCGCTCAAGTATTTTGCCCGGAAAACTCAATCAAAGTGCAAAAAAATATAGGTTAGTTATTACTGAAGTTCAAGTTCAAGTCAACTTTATTGTCAAATGTGCAATATACAGCGCAGATTACATTTCTTTCCTTTCAATCACAGGAGAGAGAGGAGCCGCTGCGGGTGCCCGCGCCGCAATCAAAAGACTAGTTAACAGAAAACGGCAAAAATTCAACATCATCTTGAATTGGAAAAAATATATAAAGATATCCATATGCACACCGCCATAATATTGTGACATCATCAGTCTAAATTACTGTTTGCCTTGAACCTTCAACTTGCTCTATGCATGACGCATTCATGAGTCTACCGTCCCCCAATTCAGTTTTTGGATTTGGGAAGTCAGGTCTGCAC
>NW_017805745.1:168571-183654 GCF_001891065.2 Hippocampus comes | reverse complement strand
AAGTTCAAGTTCAAGTCAACTTTATTGTCAAATGTGCAATATACAGCGCAGATTACATTTCTTTCCTTTCAATCACAGTAGAGAGAGGAGCCGCTGCGGGTGCCCGCGCCGCCATCAAAAGACCAGTTAACAGAAAAGGGCAAAAATTCAACATCATCTTGAATTGGAAAAAAATATAAAGATTTCCAAATACACACCGCAATAATATTGTGACATCTTCAGTCAAAATTAATGTTTGCCTTGAACCTTCAACTTGCTCTACGCATGACGCATTCATGAGTCTACCGTCCCCAATTCAGTTTTTGGATTTGGGAAGTCAGGTCTGCATCCCCCCCGTGATTCATACACCCCGTCAACCCATTTCTGCAGGAATTACATGATGCAGGATATGAATGGGGCCATTACTGAGCCATGCTTTGCGTAGGACGGTGATTCATCAACGACTTTGAGATAATGGTCTCCTATTCTCTCCATCCCTGACGCATGATCATTCACCTTTGTTCAAAGACGGAAAGGCAGCACAATTTTATTTTCCTTAATACACTTTTCCCTCACAATATGAATAAGAATGAACCCGAAACTAAATCAGCCGCATTATAAATGCAGTTAATGACCGTGATAAAGTGCAAAATGTGAGGTCCCCAAAAGAAAATCTATCAAGTAATTACGTGCTTGTTATTGCTGTGGTTTATCGGGCCGGGCTTGCGCAACCACTGTAGGGCCCAAACTATAAAATAATAAATCGTTTTTGCTTGTTTTCTCGTTGGAAAGACACCATATATTTCGAGCTAAATGCGCTATGCTGGGCATCCACTTATTACAACTCATTAAGAAAACAAAATAAGAAAATGGAAACAATAAAGTCGACTCTTTCTAGCTCTTCATCTCATAAAAATCGTTTTATGATTCACGTGATAAATGTGGATATCTCTGCTTTTGTGTATTTTGTGTTCACGCCGTTGCGGAAAGAATTTTGCACGTGGTACTGTACATCGTCATGTCCTATTGAGTTGGAGCCTTGAATAACTGATGACGTGTCTTTTTTTCCAGGGTGGAATGTAAATTAATTTTTTCAAAGCACGAGCTTGTAGTGCAAGGTTGGAATTATTATTCATTTTATGTAACCCATGCAAAGCCAAATATACTATAGACAGATTCAGATGTTGTTTTTGTTGCCTTCAACAAGCTTTTGGGCAAAATTGTGATGGGAAACTTCGCCACTCCTCTTAACATGACGAGTATTTCAATGATTTGGATTTTGTCTCACATCTGCTTTTTTAAAGACCGTGAAAAGTGAAGTCAGACGTGTCTGAAGAGACATGCTGAAAGCATGCGCAACTCAGAACTTTGGATGACCCACTTGCGGCAACAAAGCGTTCGAGTGTTCTTCACCAAGTTGCCTTTCCTGATTTTTTTGTGGGTGCGGGTGTGGCGAAAACATCAGCCAGTATTTAGTCCACGCAGTTCTTCCATCACCGTTTCGTTAACGTGTCTCTGTTTCAAACGGCTAAAGACAAAAAAATTAATTCTTCAGTTATACTTCGCCGGAATTATTATTCATTTTATGTAACCCATGCAAAGCCAAATATAGTACAATAGACGGATTCAGATGTTTTTGTTGCCCTCAACAAGCTTTTGGGCAAAATTGTGATGGAAAACTTGGCCACTCCTCTAAACATGACGAATATTTCAATGATTTGGATTTTTTAAAGATCGTGAAAAGTGAAGTCAGACGTGTCTGAAGAGACATGCTGAAAGCATGCGCAACTCAGAACTTTGGATGACCCACTTGCGGCAACAAAGCGTTCGAGTGTTCTTCACCAAGTCCTGATTTTTTTTGTGGGTGTGAGTGTGGCTAAAACATCAGCCAGTATTTACTCTACGCACTTCTTCCATCACCGTTGTTACCGTGTCTCTGTTTCAAACGGCTAAAGACAAAAAAATTAATTCTTCAGTTATACTTCGCCGCCAACCAAACGTGTCGTAGGAGTACAGTTCACATTGTCACGCTGGTTCAGCCTCTTGATCCCAATACAAATGTGGGTATTTCAGGAAACGTACTTTCTTTTTTTTTTTTTTTTACTTGATTAACACCAGCCAGCCAATGGCGAAGATGATCAACAAGCTTTTGGGCAAAATTGTGATGGAAAACTTGGCCACTCCTCTAAACATGACGAATATTTCAATGATTTGGATTTTTTAAAGATCGTGAAAAGTGAAGTCAGACGTGTCTGAAGAGACATGCTGAAAGCATGCGCAACTCAGAACTTTGGATGACCCACTTGCGGCAACAAAGCGTTCGAGTGTTCTTCACCAAGTCCTGATTTTTTTTGTGGGTGTGAGTGTGGCTAAAACATCAGCCAGTATTTACTCTACGCACTTCTTCCATCACCGTTTCGTTAACGTGTCTCTGTTTCAAACGGCTAAAGACAAAAAAATTAATTCTTCAGTTATACTTCGCCGCCAACCAAACGTGTCGTAGGAGTACAGTTCACATTGTCACGCTGGTTCAGCCTCTTGATCCCAATACAAATGTGGGTATTTCAGGAAACGTACTTCTCTTTTTTTTACTTGATTAACACCAGCCAGCCAACGGCAAAGATGAATTTGCAGCGTTATAATGAGTGCTGCGCCACAGTGCAGTGCCATTATGCGTGGCTGATGAGTTATGTGCTAACAGTCTTCGTGAAAGGGCAATTTAAATCCATGGCTGTGATTGTCACTATTTTCACTTCCTTGAATCAGCTGTCAAGTAAAACCGGAAGCTTTTCTTTGGGAGACGCACATTTGATACCAAATATTCACCGTCAAAATTCGAAACGTAGACAAAAATGTCTCGCACTTCTTCCATCACCGTTTCGTTAACGTGTCTCTGTTTCAAACGGCTCCAGACAAAAGATTAATTCTTCAGTTATACTTCGCCGCCAACCAAACGTGTCGTAGGAGTACAGTTCACATTGTCACGCTGGTTCAGCCTCTTGATCCCAATACAAATGTGGGTATTTCAGGAAACGTACTTCTCTTTTTTTTACTTGATTAACACCAGCCAGCCAACGGCAAAGATGAATTTGCAGCGTTATAATGAGTGCTGCGCCACAGTGCAGTGCCATTATGCGTGGCTGATGAGTTATGTGCTAACAGTCTTCGTGAAAGGGCAATTTAAATCCATGGCTGTGATTGTCACTATTTTCACTTCCTTGAATCAGCTGTCAAGTAAAACCGGAAGCTTTTCTTTGGGAGACGCACATTTGATACCAAATATTCACCGTCAAAATTCGAAACGTAGACAAAAATGTTTCAAAAGTACTTTGACAAAAGGGAAAAAAAAAAACATCCGTCTGTCATTTTCAACCAACTCAGGAAGTCTCACCTTTTACTCGATCACATTGAAGACGATATTAGAAGTTCATTGGTAAAATCTGTGGGCTGAAAAATCGTCTTGATTATAGCGTGTCACTGATCAATCAAGGTTGCTGCATATGTAAGCAGCGTGTTAATGTTTAGAATGTGCTGTGATCCGGTGGCTCTGCTTCTTGATGTCTCTACTGCCTAATGATGCCCTAAATCATGGGTGTCAAACTCAAGGCACGGGGTCCTGATCTGGCCCGCCACATCATTTAATGTGGCCCGCGAAAGCATATCAAAGATATTTTCATGATGCTTGCTAAAATCACCACCAAAATTTCAAATTCCCATTTGTGATCAATAAGAGTGACAGTGTAAGCATTGTCTTGTGAGCAAACCTCTCATTACAGTAACTTAAACAATAGGTGAATAAACCGTTATTCTTGACTTCTTTATATGGTTTCACTCACGACTGCCCTCCAAGGAAAACGGTAACTAAAACGTGGCGACAAAAAAAAAAAAAAACCCTGACCTAAAAGTATCACCTTGGATTTATTGTACCCGCTTGGAATGCCAACAGGGTCATTCCACAATGAGTTCATATTTTCCATGACGGGAGTGTGACATCCATGGTGTCAACACAGCCCAGGCCCCCGGAGGGAACAAGTGACATCTGAAACCAAACAATCAAAGCATTCGCGGTCTAATTATACAAGATCTTATTTTGTCCTTCACTTCCATCTTGTATCTGCATTGATTTAATTTGTGCGTGTGTGCCATGTGAAAAGCTTCTCAACGTGCGGCTGGATAAATATGCAGATAAGCCTCCGAGTCTCTTCGCAATGTATTCATGAGACACTTTGAGGGTTAAGACTTGACTGTGAGGTTCAGGAAAGAGAAGGGGTTAAAGTTCATATGAAGATGAAGGTTGAGGTCAGGTTACGGGTTTAATCGATGCATGATGACGTTAGAAATAAAATCTTGCGTTACTCAGGTTCATGCTTACGACAATTCAAAAGGCTACTTTTGCAAGATGTACCCACCAGCCTCGTTTGGTCGATCGCGGTGGGCCGGACGGGTGCGGGGCTGCATTTGGGCCATTTTTCTGGAAGGAGTTGTGACTGGACTCGCCCTTTTTATGAAGTGCGTCTCTGTGGAGGTGCACAATTTGGCACACTAAATTCTGTGCAGACACTCCGAAATATCGAATTAGAAAGCCAATTTTGAGACCGTATTTCTCCTCTTGCAAATACTATATGCTGGAAATTCGCACAGTTGTTTTTGTGTGTGTGTGGAGGAGTATGGCCTTGATAGAATTTGATGAGATTTGCAGCTTGTTGAATACAGGTGAAATGAGATCAGAAGGTCAAAGCGATCGAGTCTAGGAGGATGGGGGGGTTGGTCGAAATCTTGTTTTGTGTAGCTGTGTTTTGTCAGATGAATTTGGACAAGGATGCTTCATTAATGTGTCTGAATATGCCTTCATTACAGACAGACGACAAGGCCGCGGGCAGAAGTAACCCAATTCCACTTTGGGGTTTTTGGGGGGGTTTTTTGCCAATGTGTGCTATATATCGCATTTTTGCTCAGCAGTTCTTCAAATTCAACCTGGGCCATTCATTGACACATTTTGTATTTCCTTGGGTAGTCTGTGTGATATTAAAATTGTTTTGATGAACTGCAAACTTTGTGTTTGATCAATATGCAAAGAACACAGAAATCAGGAGCGGGGCAAATACTTTTTCCAAGCATTGTAGATTGAGTCATAGCTGACGCTTTCCATTGAACTCTTCAATCCACGCATGTAAATTGCGATGTATTAGATTTTGTTGTTTGGGATTAAATAGGCGGCCCGGTGGGCCAGTGGTTTGAGCGTCAACCTCACAGTGCAGTTGAACCGGGTTGGAGTTTGCATGTTCTTGCATGCGTGGGTTTTCTACGGGTACTCCAGTTTCCTCCCGCATTCCAAAAACATGCATGGCAGGCTGATTGAGCACTCGGTTGCTCTGTGCAGTTGACCTGCCTGCTGCAACGATTCACCGATGTTGCTTTTCCATTTAAAAGAGCACGATTGTGATAGTGAGTGCATTCACCTTCAACTCAAACAGAAAGTTGAGAGAACATATATAAGCGTTCCCATTCTCTCCATTGCTTGTTATGATTTCGCTCAACTACATTTCAAACCATCAATGCCAGAGCGGCAGTCATCTTTGTATTTTGAGGCTGTAGTACGCTCACACTGATAGTCAGATAACAGTTGCAATTTTCAAGCCATTGTGAACAACCGCAACCACACACACACACACGCACACGCACACGCACACACACACACACACACACACACACACACACACACACACGCACGCACGCGCAAACCCGATATGAGAAACAATTCCGAATTGGGCTTTATGATCTGCAGAGTGAACATAGATTTGCTGCGTAGCTTCGGAATCGCAATGCAATTCAATGACTTCACTTTTCGTGAGTCAAGTCCGTCCTTGGATGCTGGCCCTTCATTTTCACTTGAAAAATAGCTGACGTTAATTGATCACCTTACTTGGTCGATTAGAATACAGAAACAGTGGAAGCGATCTTAAATGCAGTTTTCCTTATGAGTATGATTGATCACTTAATGCAGTTTACTGCAACGTGGTTATTTGATTTGATTTTGGTATTTTTAACCGTCAAGGAACAAACTTGCACTGGCAGGGATGATGAGGCCCCTTATAGTCGTTTCCAAGGTGACCACATGGAATGCTCCTCGCATTTACTTGCTGAGCTCCAGTCGTCCTGACGTGAGAAGGGAGAGTTTTCCTCCCCTTCTGAGAAGACTAATAGACATCACTGTTGGCAGGGTGGAGCGAAAAGTATTCTCTGAACTCAAGTTGTAGACAAGGTTGTTTTTCTCAGGCGAAAAGGCATCTTCCATTTAGAGGGAGCTCGACAAGTCATGTCCTTGCTATCCAGGACTATAATTGCACATGAGTTTAGGAATCCTAGCGGTACATTGTCGTTGGACAAATCCAGGGCAAATTCACTGGAGGCCTACGGCAATTTAAAAAAAAACATAAATAAAGGAGCTACAGAACAATATGAATATAGAATAGATTATCGTTATATGAGACAGTAAATAAATACATCTATTTACATATTACATAGGTAGCGGGCTTTTGTTTTTTTCATGAGTGTTCAATACTGTAGATACAACTTATATATATAATAACAATTTATTATGAGATAAAAATTTTGATGTACATAGAAAATAATAATTATGGCGGGTTACAAGAAATGGGAATAGAAATGTTTTACGTCTTTCTCATCCTTTTTGAATATGCACCAAATGTTATTGTCATTATTTTGTTCATTTAATTTTATGCTGTTGAGTTCTTTTTTTCCTTATGTTTTGTCCCCAATTTTTTTTAAATTAATTCATTCATGTATGTCGCAATTGAGTGACCACCTCTCCGCTTGAATGTTCAATTAAGCAAATGAGATCTTTATTTGTAGCCTGAAGAGAGCCACCAAGTGCATGCAGGTTGGCTTCAACAGCTGCAATCAGCCAGAGTGCAGAAGAAACAATTAGCTTTTCATTTTCTGTGAGTGGCTGTGAAAGACAAATTCCGAACATGCAATTACTTTGCTCAAATTGGATTCGACAGATGAGAGATCACAATCTAGAATAACACTGATATGAAATACTAGAGGTGTCACGAAAAACGATTTGAATCGGAAAATTGATTTCATTAAAAAGATGTGATCGCATCAAATTGAACCAAATCGAATCATGCCACTTTAAAATGCACGGTATCGTTCTTAAATCGTATCGCACTGCATGTATCGAGATATATATATATATATATATATATATATATATTATATACTTATATATAAGTCGCCGCTATTTGACAATCGGCGCTCAATAGCCGTGGAGCGCTTGTGTTTTTTTGCGCCTGTAATAGGCAGCACTTTTCTCTGCCCCATTTTGTTCAGCGGAGATGTTGGCGCTGTCGAACAGTCTGCGTTGGTGCCGCTGGATGGATGGCTGCTGGAGCTGAGGATGAGGAGAGAGGAGCGTCGGTGTGGAGAGCGGATGCCTATTTGGAACTGAGAGTCGGCGCTTGGAATTGAAGCGGATTTACACGAGACAGGAGAAGTCAACCAATCTCTTTTTTTTTGTCAATGGACGCTACAGCTTCTTGTTTACTTTCGAACTTAACTTGTAGCAGACGTGTGGTACGTCATGCACGTTTTGAGCGTGACGTCTCTGACCCACTGGTGAAAGGACACTTTGACTTTCTCCTCTTTGATCTGCCTCTAAC
This sequence comes from Hippocampus comes, assembly GCF_001891065.2. Lineage (NCBI taxonomy): Eukaryota > Metazoa > Chordata > Actinopteri > Syngnathiformes > Syngnathidae > Hippocampus > Hippocampus comes. The sequence continues at coordinate 175,990 of NW_017805745.1, read as the reverse complement.
AACAAGGTGTACGCAGGATTCGTGGTTATGATTGCATGACCTTGTCTTCTGTTTTGTGTTGGGTCCTATTCCCCTATTTTGTTATTATAGGTTCACTGTTCTGTAAAGCACTTTGTTACAGCTGTGGCTGTTGTGGAAGCGCTGTATCAATGAAGATGTATTGTACAAAATCTTTTAATAGAGAGATGCATAAACAGAAAAACACAGTTCTGAACAATGGACTTTTCCCCTTGGGCCTTTTGTTTTTACTTATTTTGCCTTTTAATGCTTCACCATTTTGGACGAGACTTTGTTGGCCAATAGTGGGGGCCCCCAAAAACAAGCGTAAGACTTTATGACTGGATTACATACTGGACGATGCCAATATTTTCGGGCTTCAGATAGATAAATCGGAAACAAGAGGTGTGGAATGGTTAGCATGCCGCTTTGGTGCGGCAGGAGCCTCCGCGGGGAGCCAGGAGGGGAGTCGGCTCGGGGAGGGAATAATTTCGACCGTTTGAGTTTATTCATTTTTGAAAGCTGACTGGAGGCCCTCGAGAGGAACGCAGCCAGGGTGTCTAAGTGATATCTGCTCCATGGTTAATTCAGTGTGATTTTCCAAGCACAAGGTCACTCTTTGTCAGTATCTGACAGAAGCCCATTCAGAAGAATGAGATGAGCTCTGAGAGCTTTCTCATTCTGAGACCGTAGCTCTCGACTCATAATTATCTGGATGGCGCAGGCCTGCGTGACATTGTCAAGGAATACAAAGCTGTAATCTCTGCCTGGTTATTCTGTAATGAATTAACGCCAGTGGCGGTGAAACAGCAATGCATCACAGGCACCAACAGATTCCATTTTAGTGAGTTATCAGCACTACTATCATGGGAACGACTCCGACAACGTGGACTATTTCCAAAGAAATGACCTTTTTCACCGGTCTGGTCTGTCGGCCTGGTGAATTGTCAGTCGCTACATCGCAGCTACGGCGGCACCACCTGCACAATTGCCTTTGCTCTGTTTATCTACGAACATCAAAGACACGTGGATTATAAATTTCAGTAATTCAAATGGAACCTGTTGAACCTGGTCTCATTTGTGGCTTTACCCTCAAATGTGAAGGCAAAAAGAGGTTTGGAGCACTGAATTTGTCAGTAGGGTCCACCTCAACAAAGATGTATTGTGTTCTCATCAAAATTCCAGATACTGTAAACTTTTGAAAAGTATTTATTGTGTTCCAGAAAGTTGAGCAATCAAAGGTACGTACTGTAAACGTTTATCATAGCTCAGTTTGTGCTTTTGCCGTGACGTAACGTGTCACCTGCGTGTAACTATCTGACATTGGTTACCTGGCAAACTGATGCAAATAAGAAATAATTTCAGCCCGATATTCAAAACGTGCTCTTCAGAACTGATTCAAATTGACACTCGTTGCAGTGACTGCAGTGTGTGAGCGTGTGTATGCATGGGCGCATGTGTGTGTGTGTGTGTGTGTGTGTACGCGTGAGAAGGATTGAGTGAAATATGGAGGATGACAGAGGGCTTGCAGAAGCATATTAGCAGCCCCAGTGGTTACTGAATAAAACACAAAAGCTTTTAATTCTTTCCAGGGATTACTGTTTAGTCATGGCTCCCTCATTAATTCAAACCATTAAATCAGGACATTTCATTATTCAAAGCCAGAGATGAGACCTGAGGATTAAGGCTGCGACTGTGTGGCATTCTGCGGTCAACTCACAGACAGACTGTATTTGTAAGATGGAAAGTGAGGGGATAAACCGGCCCGGGCGTAGCTTTTTTAGCAGTGGATGCTACATGACCTTTGACCTACCCGCAAAAGTCATAACACCACATCACAAAACTGTCCATTTACAGCAACACATTCGCCATGTCTTCCAACTCTAAGATACAGTTAATTCAATTGAAAGTGCGACATGGAAAACCTATCCCCACCTATAAATACACCTCATGAGCTTCACGGACACCGGCGCCTGCACACACAGTTCAACCATGACAGATAATTCCACACATCTATTCTGGTACGGCACCTGAGTTGAACACTTTTGGTAGAAGGTCACGGGAGAAGCTACTTTCCCCTATCATGGCCCTACTTGGAGACTTCTCCTCCCTATCCTCAACGATGCATTCTCAACCCTCCATTAAGCGTCTCCAGTTGGTCCAAAATGCTGCTGCTCGCCTCTTGACTGGTACTCGTAGGAGGGAGCACAAAATTCCTACTTCTAGCATCCCTTCACTGGCTCCCAATACATTTAGGGTTCTTTTTAAGATTCTATGATTTGATTTTATTCTATTGTTTGTGTACCAAAAACTAAGCGGAGGCTCAGAGGGGATGGAGCCTTTTCTGTTGCCGGTCCCTCCCGCTGAATGTCGGCAAGCCCCCTCGCTGCCCATCTTTAAAGCTCGTCTTAAAACTCATTTTTATTTGGTTTTTGACTCAGCATGAGACTCCATTTTGGGTTGTACTGTTTTTGTGCTTTCTACTGCCTTTGTTATTCATTTCTTTTATTGTTTGCTGTTGTCCAAATTATTTTTGCTCCATGTACAGCACTTTGTGTACAGCGCTGGTTTTTTTTTAAGTGCTCGAGAAATATAGTTGAGTTGAGCTATTGTTTATCTACCATGTAAGCTCCCTAAATTATGAACAGTTTCCTTTACCTGTACTCGGCGGGCTCACCGTCGTGATGTATAAATCATCTGGAAACATGTTCAGAGGGCACAACTCTTCTAATTAAGATGTGTAAATGACAAGGTCATTAACGGTGTTCTTATGGTAATGCTGTGCCCCAAAAGGCTGCGGGACCAGCTGACCGCAGCAGACTCCACGGCGGTGGCTGGCGAGACTCCGACTGCATTGCATTAGTCACGGAAATGTTAAACCTCAACACAGACATACGAACGTGCACAGAAATTGTGAGGAAACCGTGATATAATCTTGAGGTCGCCATATAATATACCGCCATTTATTTTCACACTGAGAACATGTTTGTTTTCTTTCGATGTATGCTATTATATTTCTTAACTTTTTTTTTTTTTGTACATTTTAAATTCAAACCCAAAACTTCAGAAGTGTGAGGCGAATGTGCTCAACATTCCAAATTGCACCTAAAAGACAAAATAAAGAGAAGTAAAAATAAGCAAGTACATTTCCAAAGTGGGTGGGTGACCCTGTTAGTTCTTCAAAATGGATTTCCGTCTTGAATGGATGGTTAACTCTATCCGCACCTGCAGCTGCTCAGTATGTATAACTAATGCAATAGCTAGTAAAACAAGCAGACATCGCTGGGTTTCATGAGCCTGGGGCTCTCTACTAACTGCAGTGCATCTCCATCGTCTCTTTATCTTTATGCCTCCCAGTTGTTGGAATAATGTCTGTCTCCTTGCATGAGAGAAATAAACAAAACAACTCAAAATAATCACTAAAGCTCACAAAAACATATACGGGTGCTCAGCGTGGGAAGGACAGATTATCTGCAGTCACTTCTCTTACCAGTTAACGGGAATAATCATAATAACAATAATAATAATAACTTTTCATCTTCAACCACTTTAGATGAAAAAAAAGCAACATTTGAAGATGAGTGGATATGTTTTCAAGGAGGAGTTTGTTCAACTATAACCTTTGAAAAAGGTACAAATTGGTGCCAAATTCCAAAAGTAAAATCAAAATGGCAGACTCCCTGTTAGGTTTTAATGCATGACTCTTGAAGACTTTTTTGTAGCTCTTGGCCATTTACATATGCCTCCCAATTTTCATAGCTCTAGATGAAACGTTCAAACAGGGTTGCTTTGTTGAAAAAAAATATAGTGGGTACTACTGAGCCAGTTTTAGAAACTGCTGAATGACTCACAAATTGTTGTCCCTACTTTATTTTTCTGTTTCGTTCCTGGTAGGTTCCGTTGTGGCTGGTGCTCACTCAGGGCATGCGTGTGTGCGTGCGTGTTTGTATGTGTGCACCTTCGGTAACGGTCGATCGCGGGAGATTGTTGTCCTGAAAAGTATCTTCGGTCAAAAATGGTAGGGCACCTCTGCACTACAGTACTGAAAAATGATCTATGGATGGGTTTTGAAATATCTGGAATGGCACATTGGCACAAACACAACTCATTGTGACTCAAGTGTCTGGTGCTTGTTTTTAAAAAAGTGTCGTTAAATGTACAACTAATAAATGTGACAGAATCATGATTACTTGAGGGCAATATATGCAATGTTACGTGTCATCTTTATTTAGAGATCACTTAAAAAGCAACCGTCGCCGCATACAAAGGGCTGTACACATGCTAACCCAAATGAGAACTGTTCCGAAAAGGTTCGACGAAACAAGTAGCCCTTCACATGATTCGGTCTGCTTCACATACCGTAGCTTTCAATGTCACAAGAGTTGGTGACCACATGATCTAGATTTAAGAGAAAAAAATGTTCCCGGGTACTGAAGCCCGGGCCGAGGTGGTGTTTGCCAATATTGACGATTGCAGTCTTATTTCATTTTGTTCTTCCAATATTTTCCCCCTTCGCTGGCACTGAGCGCCTTGCTTTGAAAAATCTCAAGCAACGGGGGCGACAGAAGAGCAGATACTGAAGCTAAGTGGATGTAAGTCAAACCGCCAATGAAAGCGTCTTGTAATTGCAGTACTTGTGCAGCAAATCAACATGAATTACCCTGGAAGGGTGGTCCGGAAAATCAAAGTAGCATCGTTGAGTCACATTGCTAAACACAAGGATTAACAAATGAGAGCTGTGGCTGGATATAATTTATCTACTTGTGCCTTGACAAACACTTCACATCTCAGTTGGAGCGAAGCCCACTCACATTCTCTCAACATATGATTCACCTTGCTCGTTCCTTCACTTCAGACATTTTTTTTTTTTTTTTGGCGGGGACTTTGGATTTTGCATGACTGAATAATCCAAATAAAAGCGACATTCTGTTCTCTTCATTGAAGTGCTGATTTTCTTTTTATCTGCCAGAGTTATGCAAATATGCATGTGTCGCTGGCGTCAGACCAAGACCGCTTATGTCCAAATTTGGTCAATTTCCACAAATCAATATTCCCCCTCACAAATGATTCACACTTCTGAAGAGCCATATAAAATTTATTTTTGTTTCTATAGTTACGCAGCTGCTTTATTTTGTAAAGTAATTTTTGTTATGTATGTAAAGGCAAGCCCCATATTGTTGCGTGAGAAACTTTTTGTTTAGCGTCATACAGAGAAGCTACGAAAGATGGACTGCAGCGTCGTGTTCTGAGCCAAGCACAGGCTGTACGTTTGTATGTTGTAAATATTATGCCATATGTGAATTTACATTTGAAAGACGTTATAAAAACATGTATTTGTTTACGATGAGCATTTAAGCAAGCGATTAGCGCGTGAGCTCGCGATTGCGAGCTTAGTCAACTGTTCGTCACGTAGCACACAGTTGGGGCAAATTGTTTTGTTGTGTTTTATTTTGCAACTGCGTGTAAGTGTTTTTGTGTGTTTGTGACAGGTTGGCACCTTCTTGACTGACCTCTAAGGTGAATAAATTGCAAGAATAATCGACAACTGTGGTCATTGAAGGAGTTGTCTGTCTGTCTCGCCGCAGCGGGGATGTGGCAAGGGCAGAACACAAATTATTGAGCAACTCGAAGTGTTGAAAATGGTTTGCGCTCACTACAAGGACTCGCCAAACATGTCATTTGGAGGGTTTCCCGTAAAAACGTTGCATCCCAGAGGAAATGTGGAGAGGCGCTGAAGCGAAGTAAAGAATAAAGTGAGAGCAAGATAAATGAATGGAACAAAAGAGTGGAACCATTCTTTCAATTTTTCGTGATCAGGTCCAACCACACAGGTTACTTACTCACCAACAAAAAGGACGAATTAAGAGCGGTTAGAAAAATTGCACTTGTTTGTTTCCATTCAACCATTAGATGTCACAACAGATTTTTCTCCTTAAAAGTATATTTTTATCTCAGCATAAATCATTTTTAGATCCACCTTGGCGTCAGGATGCAACGTTATATTTTTGTGAATTTTGTGTCATATCTAAAGTATATTTGTCACCGGCCGGCAGTGCAGTACCTTATCATCTTCCTCATCAATTGGCGTGTTAAATCAAGAGGAGCGCTATCAGAGGAAAAAACAAAAGGTGTCGCGCCGTTACGGTCCATCAAGCTTTGGTGCTCCACCTAACAGCACATGGGGGGGTTTGCCTTTATAAAGTTGCTTATATAAAGTGACGAAGAAACTATTACATCTTTGGCAACTTGGATAAAGATTTTTCAGTAAACTGTAATGTGGGGCCCTTCCAAATAAATTTGGATTGGAATAAGTCTCCCGTATTTTGTTCTTTTTAAACATCGATTTCCATTTAGTTTGGCTCGTTTTCTCGCTTTACCGCTTTCTGTTGTGCACCATTTATAGCTCACGAAGAAGGAAAGAAACAAGTAGCTGACATTTGTTTCATGAGTCAAAAAATAAATAAATAAATACAAGCGTACACTCTTTGGACACTCAATTAGGTACACCTGCCCAGTCTAATGAGATATTTTAAAACAAACTCAAAAGTCACTATGAATTGATACTGTCAGAGAACTATTGTGCTTTGTGCGTGTTTAATGTTTGACCCAGCTCATTCATAGATGAATTTCACAGAAATAGTCATTAATATTCATCCCTCGCATCAGTGTCCCCTAAAACTGCATAATTTGAGAAATTTGCATGAGAGCTGTCACGGTGCTTCAGACTAAATCGAAAGCGTGCTCAGAAAAGGATGTACCGAAATCTACAGGAATTGTCCACCATGATGGTAAAGACGAGCATTTAAAACGTTGAAGTTAAGCTGCCTTTCACCCCAAGCCGTCTGACGCTCTACCTGAACCCCGAATGCGATATTACGCATAAAATGGAAGGATGGACATCATTAATATGACAGGGGACAGGCGCGCTTGGGAGACGGTTTCACAATCGCCATCACCCATGTGAATGTGTTGTGTTATGTTTTGTAATACTCAAAATATACAAGTGGGATCATATCGGAATTTGAACTAAAGCACGATGATAAAATGATAATCCCAATAATCCAACTTTACAACTATATACACAGTAAAAGGGAAAAAAAGAACACGATCACTCTCGTTTACTCATTCACTATTTTTGTACTTTCTACTGTCTTTGTTTTTAATTTATTGTTTTATTGTTGTTTATATGATAGTTGCTCCATGCACAGCTCTTTGTATACTGCGGTGGTTGTTTTAAAGTGCCTGTATTGTACTCTATAAATGCAGTTGATTTCAGAATTTATGAGGTGTCATTGAACACACCACACCCGACTGCCACGAACTGCGGGTTCGCACTCATACAATCGACTAAACGGAAAAACAAGATAAACACACACACACACACCCACACCCACGCACACACACACGTATGTATATATATAT
>NW_017805745.1:155374-165945 GCF_001891065.2 Hippocampus comes | reverse complement strand
ATTATCGGCCCCGGTGGCTGGAGAGGGCTGGACTGAAGGACAGCACAGAGGCACTCATCCTGGCTGCTCAGGAGCAGGCCCTGAGCACCAGAGCCATTGAGGCCCAGATATACCACACCAGACAAGACCCAAGGTGTAGGTTGTGCAAAGAGGCACCTGAGACGATCCAACACATAACTGCAGGGTGTAAGATGCTGGCAGGCAAAGCTTACATGGCACGCCATGACCAGGGGGCTGGCATAGTCTACCGAAACATCTGTGCGGAGTATGGACTGGAAACCCCAAGGTCAAAATGGGGAAACACCTCCGAAGGTGGTGGAGAATGACAGAGCGAAGATCCTGTGGGACTTCCAGATCCAGACTGACAAGATGGTAATGGCGAACCAACCAGATATCGTGATCATAGATAAAGGGCAGAGGAAAGCCGTTGTAGTGGATGTAGCGGTCCCAAGTGATGGAAACATCAGAAAGAAGGAACACGAGAAACTCGAGAAATACCAAGGGCTCAGAGAGGAGCTGGAGAGAACCTGGAAGGTAAAGGTGACAGTCGTGCCGTGCCTGTGGTGGTCGGAGCACTCGGGGCAGTGACCCCCAAACTAGATGAGTGGTTGCAACAGATCCCGGGAACAACATCGGACATCTCAGTCCAGAAATGTGCAGTGCTGGGAACAGCAAGGATACTGCGCAGAACCCTCAAGCTTCCTGGCCTCTGGTAGAGGACCCGAGCTGAACGGGGGATGGACACCACCCGAGGGGTGAGACGAGGATTTTTTTTTTTTTTATATATATATATGACACTCAATGTCAAGTTAAAACATTAATACTGCAGTTCGCCACCCTTAACTAATATGAGAAGGGCTGTGGAAGATGAAAAATCACCCCAAAAAAACAAAAAAAAAGTTTTTAATTGGGTAAAGAAATATGAAAAAGAGATTGGAATTCTTCCTCATGACAGAAAGTTACAGGAGTAGAAGTGTAAAAGTATAATGTGGAGAAGTGCAATTAAAGTCACAGAAGTACACCAACAAGAACTAACATGAAGCACACTTCATGCTGCGATTCATATTTTCCTGATGCTGTAAAAACAATTACTTGTAAAAAAAAAACTACTTCTTTTCTGATGTGTTTTTTTTTTATTTGCCAAACATAGTTGCCTTGAGGAAAGGCCTATAAAAAGCATGCACATTTTCTCAGTCTTGAATTCATTCTAAAATGAATTGTTGCCACTGCAGTAGCTCAGTCTTCGCCAAATTCCTATCATTAAAAAATGGTGTGTGTATACTTGAGGCTTTAAATAGTCTCTTCTCTCTTCTTACACATTAGCAAGGAATCATTTACTGACCATGATTAATTTTACAAAATGCACACAGTTCATCACCCCCCCCCACACACACACACACCCGTAGAGCACACATTCCTTTTTGTATCGACAGCATGTCTATTTACTCCATCCAAGCAGCACATAACTGGCTTCAACATGATGAGCAGTCAGAAACAGCTCCTGCGTGTGCTAATTCATCTTTATTATTGTGGATAACAAAATCAATTTCAGGATTACTCATGCACGTTTTTATGAGTCTTTTGGTGTCGCCATCCAATGTGGGTCACCTATCGTTTGGAAAGACGACTTTATGACGCAGCCACACTATTGTGTGATATGTGCAGAATGTGGCTCTGCAATGTCTTGCTGAAATAAGCAGTGACTTCATGGAAAAAAAAAAAAAAAAAAGAAAGAAAAATACAACACTTGGATGGCAGCATATGCTGCTCCAAATCTTGGATGTACTTTTCAGCATTAATGGTGCCTTCACAGATGTGCAAGTTTCCCATGCCGTGGGCACTGACACACTCTTAAACTATAACAGATGCTAACTTTTGAACTCATAACAATCTGGATGGTCATTTTCCTCTTCGGCCCGCAGGACACAACACAATTTCCAGTACAATTTGAAATACGCACTCGTCAGACCACTGTTCATTTTTCCACTTTGAATTATCATTGGGCCCAGAGAAGCCAGCGGCATTTTGGGCGTTGTTGATATATAGCTTTCACTTTCACTGTTATCCGACAACAGTTTTCTGAAGTGTTCCAGAGTTCACGTAGCAAAATCCTTGACACAATAATGCCATTTTTTTTTTTAATGCAGTGGGATCACTTGGTTTTCAGCCTAAACATGCAGAGATTGATCCAGATTCTCAGAATTTCTTTTTTTTTTTAATGATATAATGGAGCATAACTGACACAACATCCCAACTTCATTGGAATCGGGGTTTGTGTGTTGATATCACATCATCCCAGGTCTTAAACTTGATTTCATTTACTGTAGCAGCTATTCATTGTCGAATGTAGCGTAATCAGAAAACACCAACATAACCATCACCACATTCATCTAAAATACACAACAAACGTGAGATTGTGTGTGGGTTTTTTTTTTTTCTGTCATCAGATATCGGACTACAGCAGCAAATATTTGATTTACAACTTCCTATCGCAGAGAGTCACAGCAGTGGTTTAATACATCACATTAATTTTTCTCAGTTTGAGTTATTGCTCCGGCATGGTACGGGACAGCAACGAGCGTGTCTCATTCTCATTGAAATGTGACAGATGAAAATATACCGTTGACAACAAGCCTTGGAAGGAAGCGAGTGCCTTCCTCCAAACATCCAAGGGGGCTCTGCAATGTCTTCCGAATTTCCCTCCCATGTAGATCGCGTACAACTCTATCCAACAATATAAATAATAGATGAGAAGTAAACTCAGTTTGTTTCTGTCATGGATATCTCGAGAGCAAAGCATTTTGTCTCTGCTTTCTCTTTTTCCCGGGGCTATAACAACAACGCTTGTCACTGTTCCTTGGGGACTTCCATGAGCTGTGCACGTGCAACGTTCATGGGGATTTATGAGGAGTATGGTGCACGATGGATGCATATAGAAAGGAAATTTCTGGACCCCCACCTTTAGAATGTCCCGCAAGCAATGTGTAGTATTGTTGTAGTACTTTGGAAGACTTTCCAACGAGCACCGTCAAGTGTACATCTTGGTGGGTGAAACGGCAATGTGTTGTCACTTCCACTATGTCCTTTGATTCGGCATCATTAAACCCGCACCTGTTTGCAACTTTCGTTGCACATTTCCTGTACAGTGGTGGGAAGAGAGGAATTTTCCCTTGTAATGATTTGGGAGTCCAATGACAGCTAGAAGTGGTTTCTACTCATGCTATGGAGACTCCGGAGGAGGTGGGCAACAGGAGGATGCTAGCCAAGCTAAAAGCTATGATGGGCAGACCCTTCCGCCCCCTCCAGGCCACTCTGACAGCACTGGTCATGTAAAGAATAAGAATAAGAAAACCTTTATTTGTTTTACAATGGAGAAATTTACAGCAGCAAAGTTATGAAAGGATGAAAGTAGAAGAACAGAAAGTATAGGAGCTGATGTAAAGGCAGCCACTCTTGCGACGCCATCTTGAAGGTTTTCTTATCTTATCGGCACATTTTCAAAAGACAGAAAAATATGGAGACATGTTTTTGTGAATATTTAAATAGTGATTTAACAATAATATGTGATTTTCTTTTTTTTTTTTTTTTGCTAGCTGTTAGCCCAACAATGGTGCCTTGTATTCGGTGTTAGCATCAAGCTAACAGTAGCATTTTAACGTCAAAGTCTGGTTCTTGTCAATTCTCATTTTTTTATGTTCCCTTTGACGGTAAATGTCATCAGGGAGGAGCAAAGAAACAGCCTCAACCTCTTTTTTGGAAGACCTGTTCTGCCAAACAGATGTTTATTATGTGTTTATTATGAAGTAATATGAGTGAAGTTTGCTGACACCCCGTAGCGCTCATATCTGAAGTTTGCGCTCTGAGCCAAAGGGGAACAAAAAAAACAATCGTGCCAACAACGGCTCATATCTCAAAAAAGTCGAGTTACTGCATTTGATACGGAATATGATTCAGAATTAAAGAGTTCTTTTGCCAGTTCTCATTTTCTCAAAAGACATGAAGATTTCGGTGTGTGCAACAGAATTCTCCTCTGACTTGCGTGGTGATGGTGATGGAGGAGTTTTTGGAAGAAAATGTGAAAAAAAAAAAAAAAAGAACAGAACTTTTTTTTTCTGTCTTCTCAATGAGTATTCCACTCACAGCTCCCTGACCTTGAGGTGAGCTTATTCCTGACCAGTGTGCCGAGCTGAATGAATTACAATATCCACCTATAGGCCCAGTCCGAGCTCGTGTCCTGACCAAACAACAGCAGGCCTCTCACAGCATCTCCTGAGACTGCAGGCGGGGGGCTTTTCGCCACATTATCATCTGCCCACTCAAGTATGAATTCCCGGCCAGGCAGGAACAGTTGGATCCGCAATACAAAGCACGGATCACAGAGTAAGATGGTGGTAACGATACTTCTTGAGCCCGTCTTGAGTCAGCGAGGCAATTCCTTCATTTTTGATGGGGAAATCAAGGGATGAATATGGGGGCGGGGGGGTGAACATTTCAGTTTTTACTTCCAGGTGCCATATTTAGATTTGGACCTGATACATAACCGACAAGATTGCGGCTTTTGTTTTAATCAACTATTTTTCCCATATAAGTAGCAATACTGTAACGTGCGACTGACCGGTGTACAATTTTTTTTTTCTTTTGCCAGCTCTAACCCATTACATTGATTTTTCAAACTATGAACCGCATTAAATAGCTGTAACCAACATAACAAAAAAAAAAAAAAACTGGAAAGCTTTCTATGGGCAAAAAAAAGAAGCAATTGTGTGTTGAGATAAAATGGAAATCAATTCGCCATTGCGCAAACGTTGGCCAGAGCCGACGACATTTGAAAGGATGTCCTGAAGTAAAAGGAAACGGCCGGGATACGAGGCAGCAGGTGTGGAAAGGAAAGCTCAAAGAAACCAGCAGCAGTTGTTGACTGAAACATTTGGAGATTTTGCAAGCAGGATGAAAAACAAGAGTTTGTGACATCAGCAACAAACTCCAGAGGGCAGAAGTGAAGGTATCTCAATCTGTTTCAGGCTCTTTGTCTCAGACAGAAAAGAACAGTTTCATTTACCTTTCATCTTTCTGCGCACGACTGTTGTCTTCATCTGTCGGTTACATGATGTTAATGGGAGTGCCAAGGATCATCGCAATTTATTGTGTATTAGAGAACAAAAGTAAAGAAGCGGGCGGCCAGTTTTAGCTGTTGTCAGGCTTAACGTTTGAAATGTGACGTTTGTTATCCAAAAAACAGCCAGTGTTGGTAAATATTCAGCACCTTCAAGCACGCATCAGTCAGATGTTCTTTTATCGTCCAAGTCGGCATCTTATCTTCAACCGATTGTGGTCAGGCCAGCCTCCAGCCGCCACGCGGATTATTCATATGATGCATGATGACAACACGCCACCAATGCATTGCAAGGGCCAACTTCAAAATAAAAGTCACGTCAAATTTATTTATATCGCCCAGAATTGCGAAAGAGTCTCAAAGGGCTTCACAAGCCCACAGTTGACAAATACCACCTGATCCTTACCCCACAGGAAAGCAAGAAAAAATTTTAAACAAAAAGAGAGCGAGAGAAACCTTGAGAAGGGGCCGCAGATGGGGGGGTCATCTCTCACAAATAATACATAAATGTCAGTGACTAGGGTTAGGGTTTTAAAATAAGGTTTTAAATTAGGCTTAGGGTTCTTAAAAAAGGGTTTCAAACTACGGCTGGGGTTTCCAAGTCGGGGTTTGAACTCGGTTTCACTTCTCAAATTAGGGTTGAAAATTCGCGATTGGCTGGCGATCATTTGAGGGTGGACTTGATCTCTTTGCCAAAGTCAGTTGGGCTGGGCTCCAGGCACACCTGTGACCCAAGTGAGGAAAAAAACCTACACAGAGCGGATAGATCGTGATTTAGAGTGCATCTTCTTGCGTACAAACCAATGATAAAATTGAGATCTGATCAAAGCCACTCCCGCTTCCTCGTGGTGATTTATCATCCTGAAATCAATCCCCGAAGCCTTGATACTGACTCAGGAGCTGCGCGAAGCCCTTTTTCATAAATAAACACCCTCCATCCATCCATCCATTTTCTGAACCGCTTTATATCCTCACAAGGGTCGCGGGGGTTGCTGGAGTCTATCCCAGCTGGGTAAATAAACACCCAAAATGTAATTTTACGTTTTGGCATTAAACGGGTTAAGGTTGTTTCCTGAGATGTGAGTTTTATTGATCAAGAACATTCTAAAACAAACTCTATGGCACACAAAGAGAAGCAAAGTTCTGTCACGGTGAGTGAGGCCGCAATCCAATACTGAATTAAGATGTTCGCCCTGATGTAGGGGCAAACACAAGAAAATCAAGCCACCCATGCACTTTTGTCCTCTCATAGTCATGCCTCGAATTGCAGTGCTCCAAGGGTGCGACCGCTCGAATTTGCAATGTGCATAAATTGACTTCACATTCCTGTCGTTTGGGGTGTGTGGTGTGGGGGGGGGGGGGGGGGGCGGCAATGGAAGCGAGAGGAAAAGCAAATGGGCCCGACTTGGAGCAGCAACAGCAAATGAATTCACATCTCATATATTTTCGACGCCGTTTTGCTGAGTCATCACCTTATTGTGCAGTCCGTGCACCACGTACGGCTGGAAATCGACGCCGTGGTCGGGCGTCTCTGAGCTCGCTGATGAGCTGCTCATTTGAATCCGCCGTGTTGGAGGAGGGAGACGTCTCAAACAGGCTGCATCGGGGCCCTCGAGAGCCGGGAGTTGGACGCCACTGCTCCGAGGCGAATGTTTTGTCGATTTTGTCGCAGTGGTCTTTTTGTGGTTTGATGAGATAAGAAGTTAGAAGCATGGATGCATTTGTCGACGTGGAGCGTTGCGTCAAATATGCTTTTGGCCTTGACTGCTGCCTTTTGTCTCAGTATGCCCTTCCAGTAAGCTAAAATGACTTGGATGTGATTTTAGTTAATGAGGTTAATGGCTCATTTCACAGAAAGAAAAAAAGAAAAAAAACGATCGCAGCTATTATCATTAAAGCCCCGGTTCTCGCTCTCTCCAGTCACACACACAGTTAAGTTTAATGCCAAAATGCTCCGTGTGCCATAAGCACAGACAGCGGCACAGTCCATAAAGCAGCATGTCATCGATTAAGGAACATTGTCAGATAGTGAAGCGAACTCCCATGTTGTATCAAACGCAGATGCAATTGTTTTAGCCTGTTTCGTTTTTAATGGCCGTTCAGCATGATGGTTTTTTTTTTTTGTTGTTGTTGTTGTTGCTTTTTGCTTTGTCATTTTGACCCAAATGACCCATTTGGGTGCCATTTGCGTTCTGCGCAAAATGTCATGTTTCTCTTTGTGAAGTGCAGCGAACAATTTGGGAGGTCAGTGCTTAAGAATAAGGAAGTAGAGCAGACGGACAAAAACAAAAACAAAAAAACATCAGTCAAAGACAAGAAAGCAAAATGAAAAAATTGTAACGGGCGCCACGCTTCCTCTGCGTGACAACGCTGCGCAATCACTGTCGCATCCCTATTATTATGCAATATCACTCTCTCCTCCTTTACTTCCATCTGTCTATCCTCGTGCCCCCCCCCCATAACCCGTCCCTTCGTTCCTCAGCACACATACTTGCTCTGCCTTATCTCCAGTCCCAGACAAGGCTCCCTGTTTGAGCTGTCATTATAATCACTTTGAATGGCCCCCGCTTCATGGCGCACGAGGAGCGGCACGCTGTGCCCAATCACACAACACTTTCTCCCAGCCCGATAGATGCATGTCATATTTCATTCCGGCTAAGGTAAAATGCATTGAGGGATTTGAATCCAAAATCCTTGAGCGACTGAACGTAGCTGCGGGAGTTTTCCATGAAAAATACCGCTCGACAGGACCGGTTTGAGAATGTGGCTGCCCTGAGCTCGACTGACATTAATGCATTCCTTGGCCCAAAGGCTGCTGTTTGCCTGCTAAGACGTTGATTGAGCTTGCGCATTAAGTGTTCCATTGGGTGGGAGTGAATACGTTACAAGCCCCAAATCAGGCCCCAGTAAAGTTTGAAAGTTCCAAATCAGCATTGTGCACCGAGCAGAATCCGAGGGCAACTGTTCACATAACCTCCGGTAACCTGTCATTGTGTGAACCATCGTTGCGTTTTATCATCTAAAGCGCACCCGCTTTTTATCACCATATTTAATGGTGATGTAGTTTTTATGCAATCTTGCTCCAAGTAATTGAAACCATAACAATGTGTCTCGCGTTTGGCGTCGAAGGAAAGAATTAAAGATTAAACGCCGCAGCCACAGGTCAAAAACTCTGGGCAGGAAAAGCCGACGGCGGCGCGACCTCAATTTTGAGTCTTGCCGTAGATGAGGGAGACGCGGAGCGGTACATAAAACTCAAGGAGAAATTAAGGGAGGGGGGGGGCCGGAGGCTGGGGGGGGTGTTGGCACACACGACACACATCAAAAGCATTACTTGACAAATACAGCAATATATCGACTTTCCCATTACGGATTTAAATGAACGTAAATCTTGGGAATGAAACTAAAGAGACACTCATGACGGGCTGGCTGGCTGAGCGCACCTTCTGTCGGAAGAAGCCCAAAAGCCTCCTCCTCCTCCTCCACACCGGTTGATAGAGTTGAGCTGAATCGATGCTGTCTGAAAGTAAGCCGTTCTTATTAAGTCATCAGCAGGCAATAACGGTTGAATGTAGCACTAAATGAAAGGAGGAGATGTGGCTTAGTGGCCGCGGCCGCAAAGGAGATGATGTGTCCGAGTTAGTATCATCGCACTTAATGCCAATTCTAATAAAACTACAAAGGTGACACGTCGCACACAGTCTGGTCGATTTGAGTGTGGGTTTAAGAGTGATGAATCCAAGCCTATCTCCATCCCTTTACTTACAACCTAGAGCAGCATTACTGCACTTACACTTGAACGTGAATTCGGATTATGATTCAACGGCAAATACCCAACGGAGTGTATGCGCGCGTCACACGAGTTGGACAAACACTGACCACCCCGCTCACTGTCCTGGCTGACTGCATGACTCTATGCCACATACACTAGCTAACGCACTCATGCAAATATCGCTTTTATTTTGGAAATTACAATTACCCATTCCGTTGATCGGTTGATGCGGACGGTTCAGTGGGTAACACCGCTGACTTTTGACACAGGGGCCCGGGGTTCAAATATCGGTCGGAAAGGTAACATCCAGTGAGTCTTTAAGCAAGACCCTTCACGCTATAAACCGAAAAAAATATTCGATGGTCATCGATCATAGCCATTCAGAAGACGTGATCAGAAAACGGTCAATTTCTTCCCACAAATTTACAGTGTTGCGCTTCGTGCAAACTTGAATGGCATGCATCCGGAATAGATTGAAGAAATGCTACTTGAATATCAACCGAGCGGAGTTTTGCAGTCGCGGGTCATTCAGTGGAGCCCGGAGTTCAAAGCAAACACGGTGAAGTGGAATTTCGCTGTTATGCTGCACGCAAATGGAATAAGCTGCCAACAGAAGTGAAGTCAGGCCCAAGTGTACAGTATGAAACTCTTTTTTTTTCCGCCCCCCCCCATACCTTTGGTTAGCTTTTTTTTTTTTAATAATTTTTTTGAAATCTTGTAAATGTCATTTTCCAATCAAGTGAAGCAAACTGGGTTACCTTGTGCATGACAGGCGCTATATGAATAAAACTGCCAAGACTGGCCGAGCCTGGCTTTGAAATATTTTTCACAAACAGCAGACTTGAAGTTGCACAACATCTCTCATCTCTACACCCGCAACTTCCCAAAGGTTGACCTTGGCAGCAGAACTTTGTGTTCTGTTTTGTTTGTTTTTTTTGCGTTATCTGAACAGGTGCTTGCTTCGCCATTTCAGGCAGCTTCCGAAACTCCCCAAATTGCTGTGCAACTGTTGTCTCACTGAATTTCAAATGACCACATTTACAATTGTTGTTGTTAAAACATGTGCTTCAAAGAAAAGGACAATTTTGAGGAGAAAAAAAAAAAGTCATTTTATATTAGGTGACCTCAGCCTCTCGTCGGAAATAAATTATATTGGACACCTTTGGTTTCTTACTGATGAGTCAAAATAAAAGGGTTTGACCGTCACCAGCTTTAAACGGTGGAATAACACGGCTGCAAAGAGCCAGCACAAGGTGAAAACAAGCACGGACGATGAAACGGCCAGAAAACAATAATGGGCGAGGGCGGACAGGAAAGATGTGCTCAGCAAATCGCTTTTGTGTGGCCTCTGAAGTCACCTCTTCTTGACCATCCATTCACAAACCATGTTGCTTTTTCCACATTGTAATTGGCTGCCATTGTATTTAAACAGCAGCTTCCTTGAGAAGTAGTGTATTTCATCTTTATCATATGACCGATTTATCAATTTCGAATAAGGAATGAGTAAAACGGCACCCCGGTTTTAAGGTTAATTCTATTGTCAGACACAAGGTCAGCTTCAGGGATGCACCCCGTAACCGAGCGTCCCTCGAGAAGCTTGATTTTCATAATCGCCCATTCATCAGTTGTAATTTGCAACGCTAATCTTCCTATTTATTCCTGTGAGGGGGTGGATGGGTGGGTGGT
>NW_017805745.1:109964-134935 GCF_001891065.2 Hippocampus comes | reverse complement strand
GGTCGGCGGGGTGGGGGAGAGAGACCCGGCCATTTTACACTAATGAACCAAGCCATTAGAATTAAAATGCTCGATTGAGAGTTCAAATCAAGGTGGCAGTTCACGGAGGCAGGACCCTTCCATAAAGGCAACACTTGGCACACGCTTATTCAGCCCAACGGCAAAATAATAATACAGGACGGTCAAATGTTATGAAGGAAATCAGTAAATCGAAAGTTCCGCCTTAATACAGGATTCTTCATTCAAGGAGATGAGAAGGAAAGAAACGATGTTCCATTTTGCTCTTCATCATTCGGATTAGCCAATCAGTAGAATGACTGAGTTCTCCAAACACACAAAATGATTGTTTCTATCGTATGTCACCGTACGAGCGGGTGTGTCTGCAAACAACAAGACACGCACACGATTTACTGCTGTAGGCCTTTAATTAACAAGCACGGTAGCTATAAAGTTCCGTAGAATGTTTCTTCTATCGAACTCAATTATGGATTGACCTTCTACGGTTCTCCTGGCGTAGTTTGTCATTTGAGTCGTGCACACTGATTGCAAAAAGAGATAGTCGTTGATTATGGACTGACGGGAATGCGTCTCGAATTTGCCTCCAAACATTAAGTGGGTGACTGGAAATCTGATAGCACGGACCAGAAAGGTGACAAGCGCACCAGATTGAAAATACGCGCACACGTGTTGCCGCCTATTGTCTCCAATTTCATCCTATGAGCCGACAGTCACAATTTGACACCCAAATTGTGGCCAAAGTAGAAAGTCTGATCTTTTGCATGTACTGTACGTGACATTCTCTTAGGCAATGACAAAAGAGCAAATCCCATCGAAACGATTCTTTTATGCTGCGACTTTGACATGAACGTGTTCAAAGTCTCGTCTTTTGACAAAGCGACTTCAGGCAAAACCGTCAGATGGTCAACAATGGTCACATAGCTTCCATTTATGGAGTTTTGTTTGTTGCCTAAAAGCAAGAACCCAAAATAAATGAATAAATAAAAGTGAACTGACAAAAAAATCAGCCCCGTGTTTATTTCCAACTCCCATGAATATCATCTCGATAACATTTTCTTGTGTGTTCTTGGCTGAGACGACTTTTTCAATGTTGTTATTGAATTGTAAATAAAAGTGCTTCAGAATGGTAATTAAAGTAGCCTTTGGAAATGAGTATTTTGGATTCAGATGTAGCTAATGAAATGATTGCACTCAATTGGTAAATGTCAAATGTGTAGTGCACTTATTGAAATCCTTTCCATCACAGGCTTGGTAGTGATTTAGTTGAAACCACAGTAGGTCAGTGTTTTTTTTTTTGTTTTTTGAGAGAGAGAGAGAAAATATAATGAATCATCAGCTTGCTGCACAATTATTTTAACGCTTTCACCGATTTCCAAACGAACACAGCTTGACGCTTGCCCAATCGCTTTATAAGTTGTAGGAACAAAAACTCATCGATCGAAAGAGGAAAGCACTTTTCCTTTTCTCCCTTTCATTCCGTTTGAAAATGTAAATTGCTGTCGTCATTTAAGAACCAAAATGTTTAAATAGCGATCATGCAAAGCTCAATAAATTGCATTTCATCATTCCGTCTTCTCAAAGACCGCCTCCCATTCGCTCTGAGTCCGAGAGATAAAACCATTTCCGGGCTGCGTGCAAGTATGCCCCCTAGGGGCCGAAAGCATAATAGGACGACGTCACATTGGAGGCTGTTGTGACTCTTCCTGCCCTCCCTCGCCCCACTTGGGATATCCTAGCACAAAAAGTCCAACATAGTATATCAGAACTGAAAAGAGCTCACCATCAGTGCACATTTTCCCTGAAAGTTAGAATCCATTGAAGGATGTCTTTTTTTTTTTTAAATCATGAACGATCGAGCGTTTCTGTTGGACGGAGTCCTTCATGATTGTCGTGGTTTTGACCGTGCCGTATTTGTGTGGCTGACACATTAAATGTTGTAGATCAGCACCATCCTGTCTATGGTGGCCCTGCAGATGGGGCACTTCTTGGGGTCTGAGAGCGCCTCGTAGCACAACGTGCAGGTGCACACATGACCGCATTCCAGAAAGACGCAAGAGCGCTCATGGCTCAGGCAGATGGTGCACCGGCTCGCGTGCACGCTGCTTCTGTACGGTGTCTGTTCTTCCCTGCAATTTTTCTTCTCGTGCTCCTCAAACTCCTGAGCGTGATCGTATTTTTGCAAAACTTCAATCTTGGCCTTCCATTCGGCGATGGCCGTCTCCATGGCATGCTTTTCTTTCCTCGCCTTTATTGTGGCTTCAATCCTTTTGCGCTCCGCTTCAAATTCGGCCTCCTCTCTTTCGATTGCCAGTTTCTCATTCAAAGCCGCCGATTTTGCCTGTAATGACGCCCGCTCCAGTTCGGCCTTGAGTCGGATTGACGACGTTGACGACTTCCACGGCGCGCTTCCGCCTTGCGAGCCGGTAGCGCTCGGACACTTGCCGCTTGATCTGGATGATGCGGACTTGATGTCTTCTCTGTCGCAATTGTCTGCCTTCTCCGAGCGTTTCCTGACCTCTTTCATCCATTCTTCACATTTCCAGAAGAAGTTGTTCATGACTTTATTTTTCGGATAAAACCAACGAATTTGGTTGTTCCTGAATTCCTCCTTGGTCATAAACTGCTGCAAACCGTTATTCAAGTCGCGAAAGTCTTGCTTCAAAGCGACAAAATCGATCCGCGATTTGGTTTTCACCGCATCGACATTTGCGTCGTCCTCCATTAACTGTTCAATTTGCTTCTCCATGGTTGTGATCTGGCATAGTTTGTTGGTCCGAGCCCGAAAGAGGTCTTTCTTCTGTTCTCCCGAATACGATACTGCGACAGCCTTGCCCGCCTTCCCCGCTTTGAACGTGTGTGTTTCTCTGTCCTTTTGGCTCTGCTTCGATTCCATGAGAAAAGGTTTCGACACCGATTCGGTGAAGAGGTCAGGCGCTGTCCATCCAAAGGTGATCCGAGTTGCGCTTTGCAATTCGGCCAAAGCACATTCTTCAAAGAATTAACACGCACCCAATCGCCATGAGCCCGGTGCCAGGTAAGGATCCTAAATTAGCTTACCGTCAGTTGCGCAACAGTCTGTTCTTGTTTGCGCAAAGTGTTTTGTGTCAGTCAGATCCTTGTTGATTCCGTAGCTCAGAGAATTTCTGACCTTGTCCGCTCATTATGAAACCACAAGAGCTCTCAATATCGTTGAGGAGTTTACCGGACCTTGTGGTACAAAAGCCGCATTATATCCATGGGATGTCGTAAAATAATATATTTCCTTCCAAAGTTTTCCAAAGAATTCCACACTATGTCAGCGAAGTGCTGTTCCACTGGCAATCGTAGAGGAGAACAAAATGTATGACTGAAGGAAGAAAAAAAAAAAAAAAAAAAACACCCAACAACAACCAACCGAGCTGCACTTTCCTCTTAATGGACTGCATCGTGCACAGTTTTTCTGTTTCAATGATGAACATCTGCGAATTTACAGATAAAAGATGATGTACAATGACTTATGATGAGGTATGATGAGGTGCAATGATGTATACAGAGAAAAAAGGCATTACAGAAAAGTGCTCCGACTCACTCTTCTGAAGAAAACAACGCGCAAAGGTAAAAAAAAAAAAAAAAGACTTGGCTCTGCTTCCTCGTTAAATGCCAACTATTTGCATTTTCCCGTCACCTGCATAATACAATCATCAACATAAATTATTGAAAGTTAATCACAAAAACATACATTCAATGTCTTTGGGCTGCCATGGCTATGATTACCTTTAGCAGGAGTATTCCACAGAGCTTTTTTTTTTCCTCCTGTATTACTTTCATTGTATATCTCCACTGTGTGGAGTTTATTTTTTAATGTCTGTGTACAGTGTAGTTAACGGCAAATGCTCAATAAGGGGAGTCTGATTTTATAAACACCACTGGGTTTTTATCAACCCCCGAAGGACATGAAAATGACGGTCGGACAGAAGGCAAGGGATGTCTGACACCACCGCAACATAATCTGGGTCGGCATCAGCGCTGCGGTTGTCCAAACAAATCTAGGCTTGAAGCCAGGACCATTCATCCATCCATTTTCAGATCCGCTTATCCCCACGAGGGTCGCGGGCGTGCTGGAGCCTCTGCCAGCTGTCTTCGGGCCGGAGGCGGCGGGGGGGTACACCCGCAACTGGTTGCTAGCCAATCGCAGGGCACAAATAGATGAATGACCACTCGCGCTCACAATGACATTTAAGGACAATTTCGAGTGTCAGATTAATTAACCTGGCCTGCATGTTTTTGGAACGTGGGAGGTAACCTCAGTCCCCGGAGAAAACGCATTCAAGTGCCACTTCATATCATCATCAGCTTTGCGAGCAGCCATGTCGGGTTCGCTTCGCTGTGGTCGGGTTAGCATTGCGGTGATCTGGTGTAACGCAGCAAAACCGACGTGTCCGTTCAAATGAAACCGGCTCGCCTTGCATATTCCCCTGTGATGAAATTGCTCTTCAAACTGGCCATTCTGATGACAAGTGCTGCACAAGATGTGCATTCTCGAGCTTATTCAAGGGAGAGCTGAAGGATGTAATGAGCAAGCTGCAGTTTGACAGCGCACAGTTCAAGTGGAAGGTGTGAGCAAAGGTACAGTACATTGGAGGGGGGGGGAATGGTCGAATTGCGCACAATTTGTGTGAGTGCTTTAGTGTGAACATTTTCTCTGGGTCTGCAAAGGACAAAACCAAAGTTTTTGTGGGTCAGCGCGCTGCTTATTAAAGAAGACTGATATGCAGCATAGAGAGAAGGAGAAAGATGATTATTGTTATAATCACGTTTAGTCTCATGATTACATACCATACAGCTGCTCGCTGCAGATTCCATTAAAAACAATTGTAATGACGCTGCTTGTCACTTGAATACATTTTGCTCGGGTTAAGTAAAGCATTGTATCCCTCCCCCCACCGAAAAAAAAACATCCTTGAGCTGACAAATACATACTGGATCTAAAAAAAAAAAAAAAAAAAAAAAGAAAGGAAACAAATTGAAAAGTTCAAGATGAAAAAAGGAAGCACTAAAAGACTGATGGCACACAAAGTGTCCAAGTGTCCATCAGTCATTGCAGTTTCCTGCAAGGCAACTTCGCTCCAGGACAGATTGGCGCCCATCAACAGCAGCGGGGGGGGGGTCCTTCATTTTGTCCGCCACGGTGACGCTTCCATTTTGCTCGTATATTTCAAAGCTGCACCGGAGCGCCCGCGTAGGAGCTCATATTAAGAATGTCAGGATTGGCGTTTGTGATGCGGGTTCGTTCACAATCGCGGGTTCAGACCTACCTCAAATGTGTACACTGCAGGGTTAAAATGTTAGTCGTACAACGAGCAAGAATATCGGATGCGTGTGTTACATTTCTCTTGTTCTTACCGAAGTTCCAGGTCGTAAAGCA
This sequence comes from Hippocampus comes, assembly GCF_001891065.2. Taxonomy (NCBI): domain Eukaryota; kingdom Metazoa; phylum Chordata; class Actinopteri; order Syngnathiformes; family Syngnathidae; genus Hippocampus; species Hippocampus comes. The sequence continues at coordinate 129,513 of NW_017805745.1, read as the reverse complement.
GGCAAATAGACGGATTGAGAGAGGCAGAAGAGATTCGTGCACAGATGCCTTGTAAAATATGATAGTTTTGCTTCAGGAAAACTACATGCATGGGCGGCTTTACAATGACTGAGAACCGCTTCTCTCATCTTTAAAAATAAATCATTAAAAAGGGGAAAAAAAAACATCAGGACAACAAGCAATAAAGAAAGGCAATAACTGAAAAGATTGTGATGCTCAGTTTTACTCGACACCTGAAATGCTCATGACCTTTTGGGAGATGAAGACCACCATGTATTGATTACGATTAGATCCTGACTCATCCCGTCAGCGATTGGAAATGGAAATGGCGATTGAATTACACTGCGGTGCTTCATGTGTTGTTTCTCTCATGAGAGACACATGCTCGTTATGTCCGTACTCAGATTCAGGCATTTAGAAATACGAGTCGTCAAACTTCAATGGTGATACTCATTTTCACACACACTCACACACACACACACGCACGCACACAAAAAGAGAGAATTGTTGCATTCGACATTTGCTCAACCAAAGGTTAAGTTAAATGTCAGCGCAGTCTCTGCAGTTTTGCTTTTGCTGCGGAAAACAGTCCTTGCTCATACTACAAATACATATTAGTCAAAGAAACCGTCACCAGACATCCTGGCAAAGTCGTTTTGTGGAGACCACAACAAAGTATCACGTATTTTGAAAGTGTGAGCTATCTGAGGATCACATTGGTTGTTGATTGAAGGCGGCGATTGTGGTTGTCATGTTCGGCAATCCCTTTTCCTGTACGGATAAAAGCTAGCATTGCACCGATGTTGTTTTTGTTGTTTATCTGCACACACGGTTAATAAACCAAAGAGCGTTGAGTGTCATGAAATATCTCTCAATCTGAGGTCATGGAAATCGTACTTTTAGATCTTAAGGTTTACTCTTGATCTTGTCTGTACTTGAGACTTGACTTTGACGAGGACTTTTGTGACTCAGACTTGACTTGGAGTCGATTCAGGTGGACTTGACCGCACCCCTGGTTTAACACTGTTTAATCTACCTGAATTAGTACTCCATGTTTCATTTTATCTCATCAGATGAGCCGAGCAACAGCTACCGAACATCTCAGCAAATTATTGTTGAAGAGTGCCGCAAGAAATCTAAGCAGGTTTGTCAAAGATGTCTTTGTGGCCCTCCCAACAGTATCGGCTCCTTACTGGATCAAACTTTTCAAATCAGGCACCTGAATCTACTTTAGCATCGCAAAGGCACTTGCTACGCCCGCTTGCCCAGACGGCGCCATTGATCCTGACAAACAACCCGTCCAGGATCTCTCGCAGTCATTCGACACAAGTCTCCTCTCGTCTTATACACCTCCGAATTTCCTCTGTCAACAGTTTCCTCCTTTGTGCGGCCACGAGAGCACTCACCTGAGTTTACATTCAATGAGCGGTGCCATAACAACTCACCAAGTGTTTGTTCAAGCAAGAAGGTAGGGCTAAGCGAGGGAATGGCAGAGAGGATGATAAATCACCAACGAGGACCGCGTGAAGCTGACAGTATTGCATCCTTGGACTGTTCCTCACGCGGCAAGGTTAGGTGGGCTGTCGGGTGGGCTGTGGCTCCCTCTGAGCCTCCAGGAAAGGCAAAATTAGGCAATTACGGGCAAATAAATCTTATATCCCTTGGCAGCAGCTTTCAGAGTCCTCGTGTAAAATGGTATTAGGATTCCGATGGGGTACCTTAGTGCACCAGGACTTGGGAAATGCATGATGTACTGCACACACAATCAAGAAGGTTTTACCCTTGATCCAAAGTTAACATTTTTCACCCGCTATAAACATGACAAACATGGCTGGAATCTCGGGCTGTTGAAAAAAAAAGCTTGCTTCTGAGTGTATTTTTCTTTTCCTTTTTCAAAAAAAAAAAATTACAGGGTTAAAAAAAAAAAAGATTGGCTCCTACTTTGCAGGGAATCAGCTCGGCCTCCTTCCTCCCAAAATGTACAAGAGTAATCTGCTTTCCTGCAATGCACTTGACTTTGGAGTCAGGCAGTCCTCCATTAGGGGTCTCCAGTTGGACCAGAATGCTGCTGCTTGCCTCTTGACTGGTACTCATAAGAGCGAGCACATAAAAAAGTATATATTATGTATGTGTGTAACTATGTGTCACTACCAAAGACTGTAAGATCTCGTCAGTGTTTTATTGATATGCAACGTTGACAAAAAACGATTAGAGGCACTTAATGAACACATAATTCATAACAAAATAATCGTGATTAAAAAAATATATTTTGAATGTACTTCCTGGATGTTCCGAGCGATTTTGTCAAACAAAATGCTCAAATAGACAAGAGTTTTGTTTTTTAATTTTCAACGGTAGGCACGAGGCATATCTCAATGGGCTGATTTCTGTCTGCATTAGCGTTGAATTGCATCAGAGACGAGGACATGTTGATATTCACTGCATGGAAGCGCACCTCAATGTCCTGACTTTACCAGCAAACGAGACAAGACTGACAATACTGATACTTAATGATAGTGAAACAGAGGTATGGTTGGTATTCATGAGGAGACACACCTCAATGCTGCTGCTGCTGCTGCTGCTGTAGCAGCAGCAGCGGTAGAGGGCCATGGCGATCCAAACAGGGGAAAAATGCACGCAGGTAGTTTATAATGTTTTGCTGCTATAAACATTCTGCCCTTGGCTCTTCCCAAGCGGGCGGACCATGGAGAATTTTACAATAGACATAAAGCATGTTCATCTTCTCCCACTCCTCTCGTTGCCCCTCCACTCACAACATACAGAATAACACGCAAACACCCGAACGCGCATGCATGTCAGAATTCACCGGCACCACCTCCATTGAAATGAAGGAATGTGAACAAGTGTACCATAGGTCAACAGTTGCCGACCGTGCTCCTCCGCGCTGAAAACATTCGTGGTTTATTCTGGTTTCCAGAAGTCAAGCCACTGCTTTACATGTAGATACCAGAATCAAGCATGTATTTTTTATTTTTTTTTAATGTCATTCCCCTATGCATTACGTCAATGCTTTTTGGGAGGGAAACTACAATTATGCATAAATATATGTATAGTACTGGACTGTTTTTGTACTCTCAACTGTCTTCGTTATTCACTTATTTCTTGTTTTATTGTTTGTTGTTGTATGAATTACTTTTGCTCCATGTCCAGCACTTTGTATACAGTGATGGTTGTTTGAAAGTGCTCCAGAAATACAGTTGAGTTTGAGTAAAAGAGTGGTCAATAAAAAGTCACCAGTCAAGCATCCATGAAGGAGATAGAGGCAGGCAACTGTTGCACGTGAAACTGCAACCTTGTAAGTGTATGTGCAGCTCCCACAGTAACCGCCACGGAAAACATTTCTTCCCACTCGAAAATCAATAGCGGAACCAAAATTCAGTTTATAGTCACTGACTATATTGGCAACCTGTGCAACCGAGACACTCCTTGTGCTTTCTGGTTAAAATCCCATCTGTTGACGCAGGCTGTTTTGTAATTACCGGTAATGTGATGCAGTACGCATGGTGATTATGCATGCTGCTTGGTCTTTTCCTGAAATGGTCGCTTGACAATAATAAGTCAGTTGTGGGCCTATTGGAAGGAATGAGCATCACAGAAAAAGAACAGCCCTGCTTACAGGAGAGCAAATGTATTTCAGATATTGCGGCGAATAGAACCAGATGGCCTTAAAAGCAAGATAGGAGGCAGTGCAAGTTCATGGTGTCATCACACTTTTCACGACGAGGTGGCAGATTTTGCGCATGACTTTATATGGCGCCTCCCTCCGTGATTTACATCTGGCATGAACGGCGAAATGAAAGCCATTCACTTTTTATGCTTTCCCTATGAAGTTGTTATATGAAGTTCAGTCCATGACTGTCACGGTTGATTTGTTTGGGACCAACAGGTGGCTCTGGAGGGCTCCTCCTACATCGGCACACCTGTTGGTCATCATGTCATTAGTCGGTTTTCTGTTAAAAGGACTCCCGGCCCGACAGCTCCATTGTTGCTGTTTCTGTTACCATTGCTGTCATTGTTTTCTGTTGGCGATTCTGTTCCTGTTCGTCTTTTGCTTCTGCCATGGGTTTTTGTTTGTGACTTTTGGATTCTTGCTGTCTTCGGGTGTTCTGGATTTAGTTTTCTCGGTGTTTGTTAATACAATGTGTCAAGTTCACCCTGCTCCTCCCTCCTGCCTGCTTTTTGGGGTTAAGAAACCCGAGGCTGCTGTCTATGACTGAGATACCAGGAAGACAGTGCAGGTCTGAGAAAATCACATAACTTGGGACCTGCCCAAAGCAAATGGAACAATAGAATTCATTATTAAACGTATCGCACGCGACTTTCCATTCATCTCATAATGCCTTTCAATCGAAAGTCAGTCGATGTCCTTGTGTTTGATTGTCCTCTCCCCCTCCGCCACTCCAAGTCCATCTGTCAGACCTTGGACGACTTTGTCGTTGTCAGAATTGGGCGGTTCACCCTTAAGACCTGCTGCGTTTCAGAGATAGCAGCGGAGCAACATCATCAGGCAGCACTTCATGTCGTGCGGATTTTGATGCTTGTGTGTTTTGCATTCGATACATTTTGTGTTTTGTTTGGCTACATTGTCGACATTCAATGCTAAACCATCTCGCTAGCCTATAGCAACAACAGGTAGTTGGCAAAATGCTAAACCCTGTCCAGTTTTATCGAGCTCTTATTCTTCAACAAGCTTTGAGCCACGATGACATCAGGCAGCACTTCATGTCGTGCGGATTTTGATGCTTGTGTGTTTTGCATTCGATACATTTTGTGTTTTGTTTGGCTACATTGTCGACATTCAATGCTAAACCATCTCGCTAGCCTATAGCAACAACAGGTAGTTGGCAAAATGCTAAACCCTGTCCAGTTTTATCGAGCTCTTATTCTTCAACAAGCTTTGAGCCACGATTCAACAGTTGCCGACCGTGCTCCTCCGCGCTGAAAACATTCGTGGTTTATTCTGGTTTCCAGAAGTCAAGCCACTGCTTTACATGTAGATACCAGAATCAAGCATGTATTTTTTATTTTTTTTTAATGTCATTCCCCTATGCATTACGTCAATGCTTTTTGGGAGGGAAACTACAATTATGCATAAATATATGTATAGTACTGGACTGTTTTTGTACTCTCAACTGTCTTCGTTATTCACTTATTTCTTGTTTTATTGTTTGTTGTTGTATGAATTACTTTTGCTCCATGTCCAGCACTTTGTATACAGTGATGGTTGTTTGAAAGTGCTCCAGAAATACAGTTGAGTTTGAGTAAAAGAGTGGTCAATAAAAAGTCACCAGTCAAGCATCCATGAAGGAGATAGAGGCAGGCAACTGTTGCACGTGAAACTGCAACCTTGTAAGTGTATGTGCAGCTCCCACAGTAACCGCCACGGAAAACATTTCTTCCCACTCGAAAATCAATAGCGGAACCAAAATTCAGTTTATAGTCACTGACTATATTGGCAACCTGTGCAACCGAGACACTCCTTGTGCTTTCTGGTTAAAATCCCATCTGTTGACGCAGGCTGTTTTGTAATTACCGGTAATGTGATGCAGTACGCATGGTGATTATGCATGCTGCTTGGTCTTTTCCTGAAATGGTCGCTTGACAATAATAAGTCAGTTGTGGGCCTATTGGAAGGAATGAGCATCACAGAAAAAGAACAGCCCTGCTTACAGGAGAGCAAATGTATTTCAGATATTGCGGCGAATAGAACCAGATGGCCTTAAAAGCAAGATAGGAGGCAGTGCAAGTTCATGGTGTCATCACACTTTTCACGACGAGGTGGCAGATTTTGCGCATGACTTTATATGGCGCCTCCCTCCGTGATTTACATCTGGCATGAACGGCGAAATGAAAGCCATTCACTTTTTATGCTTTCCCTATGAAGTTGTTATATGAAGTTCAGTCCATGACTGTCACGGTTGATTTGTTTGGGACCAACAGGTGGCTCTGGAGGGCTCCTCCTACATCGGCACACCTGTTGGTCATCATGTCATTAGTCGGTTTTCTGTTAAAAGGACTCCCGGCCCGACAGCTCCATTGTTGCTGTTTCTGTTACCATTGCTGTCATTGTTTTCTGTTGGCGATTCTGTTCCTGTTCGTCTTTTGCTTCTGCCATGGGTTTTTGTTTGTGACTTTTGGATTCTTGCTGTCTTCGGGTGTTCTGGATTTAGTTTTCTCGGTGTTTGTTAATACAATGTGTCAAGTTCACCCTGCTCCTCCCTCCTGCCTGCTTTTTGGGGTTAAGAAACCCGAGGCTGCTGTCTATGACTGAGATACCAGGAAGACAGTGCAGGTCTGAGAAAATCACATAACTTGGGACCTGCCCAAAGCAAATGGAACAATAGAATTCATTATTAAACGTATCGCACGCGACTTTCCATTCATCTCATAATGCCTTTCAATCGAAAGTCAGTCGATGTCCTTGTGTTTGATTGTCCTCTCCCCCTCCGCCACTCCAAGTCCATCTGTCAGACCTTGGACGACTTTGTCGTTGTCAGAATTGGGCGGTTCACCCTTAAGACCTGCTGCGTTTCAGAGATAGCAGCGGAGCAACATCATCAGGCAGCACTTCATGTCGTGCGGATTTTGATGCTTGTGTGTTTTGCATTCGATACATTTTGTGTTTTGTTTGGCTACATTGTCGACATTCAATGCTAAACCATCTCGCTAGCCTATAGCAACAACAGGTAGTTGGCAAAATGCTAAACCCTGTCCAGTTTTATCGAGCTCTTATTCTTCAACAAGCTTTGAGCCACGATGATCCAAAAAACACACACACACACACACACACACACACACACACGCGCGCGCGCGCGACCAATCTGTTTCAATGCCTAGGGGAAAATAAATAACTGCCAGTGTCTGGGTCCACCTCCCCAACAGCAGCCCCTTTGGTGATGACTGCCATAAGGTTTAATCATGGAGTGAACAGGTGCTGGCAAATCAGCAAAATGATACCCAAAAAAAAAAAAAAAGCCCATACAATCATTTTCAATGCATGATAAATGTGCACCGTGTGAAATATGTGATACACGCTTTGGTACAGCTAAAATATAAATCAGAGTTTGAAGCAAACCAATGTGATGCTTCTATGTGACAGATGCTGCTGCGATAAATCCGCTTGATTTGGAACTCTTTCGTCTTTTTTTATGGATTATCTATCCCCAAAAAGCGATTCTGTCTATTATTCTGTCTTGCTACTTCACATTTTTAGAAGCTAACTTTTGACGAACAATTACTGGATCGTGTTGGCTCCGTCGAGCATTCACTTTGGACAGCTTATTTGCAAGCGGAAATTAACAAAGGTGTTCTTGACTTGTCTGCCTGTTACTGGTTCTTAATCACAAAGAACTGTGTGTTGACTTACAGGAAGTAAGTTCCACAAACGTCTTACTGTGAGACTAATTAGTCGCATCTTGAGTGATTAAGGAGATCAAGTTGAGACTTTTCAAGAATCCAATGGAGATGCCCCCATATCAACCAGGATAACATGCAGCCATGTATTCCGATGAGAATGAATCCAAGTGGCCAGACGGAATTAACATGCTCCATATGAACGACTCCACTGAAAAAGAAAGGCCCAATCCGAATGGAATTTCATTCGAATTCACAGGGGTGGTACCTTCCTTTTGCCAATCCGAACAAGCGTCATGTGAACAGTTCAATCTATATACAGTATATGGAGAGAGAGAGAGAGAGAGAGGGAGAGATTGAGAGAGAGTCACAGATCTATAAATCAATGACATTGAACATTTGTGATAAGGTCTGGGACACAATGGGGAAAAATATGGGCTAAGGTTTGTGACATTATTTGAATATGAATTGGCCACACATTATTCTTTACAGTACGCTGTCGGAGAGAAGCCTTGACCAACTCCGCCCCCAGGGTGAAAAGTTGATCAACATAATATGAGAAAAAAAAAAAAAAAACGATATATCGATGGAAATTGTCATCTCACAGTGCCAAGTCTTGGATAGATGTCGGGCGAGAATATATAAATGTTAATTCAATTGTAAAGTGATCTGCCCCCCGTGCTGTGCGTCGTCGCAGTCGATGTCGACATCGGGATGCAGATTGAAAATCAAAATAATTACATGCTCTTCATGACACTGCGTTAGCCCCAGTGGGAGAGCAATCTGCTGTCGTTTCAACCATCCATACTAATTTATCGTATCCGCAACATCGTTATTGGCTGTATCGCACCAAGCGTCGTGTTTTTCATTCATCTCCTGATATAAGTCGTGAAAAAAAAAAAAGCCACAGGGGAAATCCTAGGGGTTACCTCAGCCTTCATTTATTATGTATTTCATCCTTTTTTTTTTTTTAATCTCTTATTCTTGGAAGCGCTACAGTTAAATTACTTATGAAGCTAAATGGTCCTGCTTTGATGGACCATCAGTACAAAATTTTTTTTGCGATTTTGCAAAACGGCAAATTTCCCCCATTGTGGGATGAATACAAGATCTTAATGTTCTGGCCGAAGGTGGAAACTACCGAGGTCAACATCAGTGGAAATGACGTCCGTTTAAGTGTCTTCTATTTTGGAAAGAAAACCCATCGAGGTACTCCATAGAAAGAAGAAAAACGATGCTCTGCGGTTAAAAAAAAAAAAAAGTTCAATATTTTTTAGGGTGTCATGAAAATTAATTTGAATCAGGAAATTGCTTTTGATTTAAAACCGAATCGAATCATCGTTGACTTTATATCACACCACATGTATGGAGATCAATTCACCAATTCACCTTGTCTTTTTTTTTTTTTCTTTTGGTCGCAAATGTTTCATTTGGAATTTGGAATGACACAATGAGCTCACCTGTTTGTTTGACTTCCGTGCATGCAGCGTGTGTTCAGTTCCCACTCAGTGACGCCGTGTCTATATGTCGGATGCAAGCTGCCTTTTGCCTGAAGATCGCTACAACGGACCATCTCTTGATTTGATCCGACGTCAACATTGCACAACTTTTGCGCATCGTTCAAAACAGTTGTTGACAAACTATTCACGACTTCTCCAGCGCCCTTGAATCCAAAACGTCTAAACCCGAGCGAATGAGGCAATGAGTCTCGGACTTTTGAAGCCACTCTTGGCCGATAAATCACAAAGAAACAAAGGGAAACACCTGGTTCGCCCGAGGTGCTCCCGCGTGACCCCTTTTGGACTTCCCTCAGTACAAGCTCACGGTGGCATCTCTGCCGCAGTTGGGCCAGTTGCCGTTACCGCTCGTGTTTGTAGCCGCTTCTGAGGTTTGATCTGTATCGCTTGCTTTGGAGCCATATCCCGCTCTTTGAAGCCTTCTCCCTCTCTGCCGCTGTTTATCCACCGTGGTGTTTTGGCTGTGTAGGAATACCAATTAAATTTTCTGGACAAGGGTCATCCCAGTTCACTGCGAGGGATCACAATCAAGATGTAGTTAATATTTCAGCAACGCATGAAATGCGTGAGCATCATTCTTTTCATGTTGCGACTACCAAAACACGAAAAGACCCAAGGAAGAGGGAAATTGAATGTCTTTTTGTTTTTCTAGTTATGCAAAAGCCTGGAGGAGATAATTAGTGGAATTAATTGACATTCAAATTGCAAAAATCTTCTGTTGCAGAGTAAATCTTAACTCAGGGAAATGTAATTAACATGTCAGATGCATGTAAAGTACAATATTTGATCAAAACAAAAGAGATAACAACGTCTTTATCCTGTTAAAAGTGGGAAGGCCTGAAGAAGAAGTGTCACATTTGGCAAATGGAGAAAAGCTGCAAAGTACCGGTTGCAACTTGGTCTTCCAAAGGCAAAACTGGATGCCAGCTTGGGCTGTGCGAATGTACATTTGTACAACCTTACTCCGAGGAGCCTTTGAAGCGGCGCATGGTCGTGGGCGGAGGCTGCGGGAAAGCCGTCATCGCAGTGGTGCCATGACCCGGATGGGAGTGATGTGTAACGGATGCTAGCTTGTGCTGCGTGAATGTACGTTCGTAAAAGCTTACTTACTCCTCTGAACTTTTAAAAGTTTGCCGGCTGCTGAGTTGGTGGCCAAGGCCTTGAGCTCAGCAGTCGGTGCGGAGCTGGTTAGAGTCCGACGTGGGTGGAGAGCGCACGAGTACCATCGGTCGCACATGCCTGACGTTCTTTTGTCAGTTTGGTTAGCTGCTCGCCGACAAAAATATAATCGGAGGAAAAGAATATGAATAGAGTGGTCGATATGTATTGATGATCGCTGATCAGATCAATGGTGAGCATGGCGAGTTTTGGCCTTGAAAAAGAGAATGCCCAGTTTGGCCGGAAGGTTGTTGCATCATTGCGAACGTGCGACAGACAGTGCTTCTCCTGATCCATCTGCCTTTTCATGTAATCCAGGCTGTTGAGATCAAGGCTCTGTGGGCTTCGTACCATCTGGCGCCGAAATGCCTGAACTTCTCGTAGCTTCTAGCTCATTCTTGGTGTCGCTGGCTGGCTCCAGGTTTGGAATCATTGTTGTGGAGCAGGATGCATTTGCCATCTGATGGCAGCCAGATGGCGCTGTGCGCTAGTTGACACCTTTCGTGGACTTTTTGGTAGAGAGCAGGGGTGCCCAAACTTTTTTGACCGAAGATCTACCTTTCGATCAACCAACCTCCCGCCATTGACCCGTGACCACGCACGCGCATATGCACGCGCCTACACATGCATGCCATGATGAGCAACATTCTGAAGCGGAGGCACACGACGCACTTTTGCAGCCTGTTGACTATCGTAGCTCACACGTACCATTTTAAATTGCTCCTCTCGGCCCTACAAATTGCCATTCTTTGCCCGTGCCCTCGGTGAATTGTACATGAAACAAACGCTGAATGAAAATAATGATAACGATAAAAGCTAGATCGCAACAGCTCTGATCACAGGCTGCAATTGCAGACTGCTGAGCGCTAACAACCTCCGTTGACGCAAGTCAGGCGCCACCGAAGGTTCAAGATGACCTGCTTTATTTTTTTTTTTTAATACTTTTTGGGAAAGTGAGGCTGATAGGATGCTCAGGGTGCAGTGTGCATTCACACAAAAAATATATTACTAACATGCACAGAGGCACACAAATGTTTGTTTTCTTCAACATCCCTCGCAATCGACTTGGTAGCAGTCTGCGAGCTACTGGTCGATCGCAATCGACGTAATGGGCACCCCTACTATAGAGCAAATCACTCATTTTGACCCGATCTCCAGGTTAACGTCTCCTTTGAGACATTTGGCAGTCTGTTTTGGGTTTCCTTTTCTTTTTTTTTTTTTTCTTTTGGTCGCAAATGTTTCATTTGGAATTTGGAATGACACAATGAGCTCACCTGTTTGTTTGACTTCCGTGCATGCAGCGTGTGTTCAGTTCCCACTCAGTGACGCCGTGTCTATATGTCGGATGCAAGCTGCCTTTTGCCTGAAGATCGCTACAACGGACCATCTCTTGATTTGATCCGACGTCAACATTGCACAACTTTTGCGCATCGTTCAAAACAGTTGTTGACAAACTATTCACGACTTCTCCAGCGCCCTTGAATCCAAAACGTCTAAACCCGAGCGAATGAGGCAATGAGTCTCGGACTTTTGAAGCCACTCTTGGCCGATAAACCGAAGATCTACCTTTCGATCAACCAACCTCCCGCCATTGACCCGTGACCACGCACGCGCATATGCACGCGCCTACACATGCATGCCATGATGAGCAACATTCTGAAGCGGAGGCACAATTTCCATTTGCTATTTGACAGTCCCCTTTTTTGCACCAAGATTTGAACCAGCTCACTGGTCAGAATCAAGTCAGTATTTGATCCAGCATAACTTCAAGAACTAAAAATGTCTTGTGTTCAAAACTGCACATCCAAGTTGCCGTTGAGGTTGAGTGCATCTCCGCAAGGGGTCACCGTATTGAGTCACTGGCATGTTTTCTTTGGCATACTTTTGCCCTTCCGGATGCAACCCTTCCACTGGGGCCAGCAGCGGAGAACTTCAGAGGTGGTAGGGTGTTGATGCACTCACCGGGAATCAAAAACACACTGTCTGAATGAAAGGCAGCAGGATGGAACTACCACCTGCTCAGAAATGCAAGGAAAAAAAGATTTTTTTTAAAAGGTTATGTTTAAAAAAAATAAAATAAAATGGATCACAATAATTTGCTTTATTTTTAAATATCAAAATCATCCATCCATCCTGCGTTTTTCCATATGTCCTCATTAGAGTATCAGCTGTAAGTATATGTATAGGATAGAACTGTATAGTTCTGACAAAGTTGTTCTGCGATATTTTAACTGCTGTTTTTTTTTAAAAGTGGGAAGGCCTGAAGAAGAAGTGTCACATTTGGCAAATGGAGAAAAGCTGCAAAGTACCGGTTGCAACTTGGTCTTCCAAAGGCAAAACTGGATGCCAGCTTGGGCTGTGCGAATGTACATTTGTACAACCTTACTCCGAGGAGCCTTTGAAGCGGCGCATGGTCGTGGGCGGAGGCTGCGGGAAAGCCGTCATCGCAGTGGTGCCATGACCCGGATGGGAGTGATGTGTAACGGATGCTAGCTTGTGCTGCGTGAATGTACGTTCGTAAAAGCTTACTTACTCCTCTGAACTTTTAAAAGTTTGCCGGCTGCTGAGTTGGTGGCCAAGGCCTTGAGCTCAGCAGTCGGTGCGGAGCTGGTTAGAGTCCTACGTGGGTGGAGAGCGCACGAGTACCATCGGTCGCACATGCCTGACGTTCTTTTGTCAGTTTGGTTAGCTGCTCGCCGACAAAAATATAATCGGAGGAAAAGAATATGAATAGAGTGGTCGATATGTATTGATGATCGCTGATCAGATCAATGGTGAGCATGGCGAGTTTTGGCCTTGAAAAAGAGAATGCCCAGTTTGGCCGGAAGGTTGTTGCATCATTGCGAACGTGCGACAGACAGTGCTTCTCCTGATCCATCTGCCTTTTCATGTAATCCAGGCTGTTGAGATCAAGGCTCTGTGGGCTTCGTACCATCTGGCGCCGAAATGCCTGAACTTCTCGTAGCTTCTAGCTCATTCTTGGTGTCGCTGGCTGGCTCCAGGTTTGGAATCATTGTTGTGGAGCAGGATGCATTTGCCATCTGATGGCAGCCAGATGGCGCTGTGCGCTAGTTGACACCTTTCGTGGACTTTTTGGTAGAGAGCAGGGGTGCCCAAACTTTTTTGACCGAAGATCTACCTTTCGATCAACCAACCTCCCGCCATTGACCCGTGACCACGCACGCGCATATGCACGCGCCTACACATGCATGCCATGATGAGCAACATTCTGAAGCGGAGGCACACGACGCACTTTTGCAGCCTGTTGACTATCGTAGCTCACACGTACCATTTTAAATTGCTCCTCTCGGCCCTACAAATTGCCATTCTTTGCCCGTGCCCTCGGTGAATTGTACATGAAACAAACACTGAATGAAAATAATGATAACGATAAAAGCTAGATCGCAACAGCTCTGATCACAGGCTGCAATTGCAGACTGCTGAGCGCTAACAACCTCCGTTGACGCAAGTCAGGCGCCACCGAAGGTTCAAGATGACCTGCTTTATTTTTTTTTTTTAATACTTTTTGGGAAAGTGAGGCTGATAGGATGCTCAGGGTGCAGTGTGCATTCACACAAAAAATATATTACTAACATGCACAGAGGCACACAAATGTTTGTTTTCTTCAACATCCCTCGCAATCGACTTGGTAGCAGTCTGCGAGCTACTGGTCGATCGCAATCGACGTAATGGGCACCCCTACTATAGAGCAAATCACTCATTTTGACCCGATCTCCAGGTTAACGTCTCCTTTGAGACATTTGGCAGTCTGTTTTGGGTTTCCTTTTCTGATATTTGGGGGCTTTTTGAGTCTCACAAAAGCGCTGAGTCTCAAGGTTCAAGGTTCAAGGTTCAACTTTATTGTCAAATATGCATACATTGACATGTAGCATGGATGAAATTTATTTCTCTCAATCCTCAGCAAACAGTGAAAGACAATGTAGTCTAAAACAGTATAAACATATAGACGATATATACAATAAAAGACGATATATACAATAAAAGCAGCATAAAACAATGGCACTTGAGGCTATTGAGGATAAAAGTGACGTAGTGCATTGTGCAATGTGCAATATGCAGATGACGGATAATGAGGGGAGGGTCATAGTCTGTGACAGGAGGCAGGGGTCGGGCAGAGGCAGAGGGTGGGGAGTTTGGGCAGAGCACGGAGGGAGTTGAGTCTCCTGACCGCCTGGTGGAAGAAACTGTCTTTGAGCCTGCTGGTTCTGGCACGGAGACTTTGCAATCTCCTTCCCGACGGCAGCAGGCTGAAGAGGCTGTGGGATGGGTGTGTGGGGTCGCCTGCGATCCGGATGGCATGGCGGGTCAGCCCGTAATGGGCACCCCTACTATCGAGCAAATCACTCATTTTGACCCGATCTCCAGGTTAACGTCTCCTTTGAGACATTTGGCAGTCTGTTTTGGGTTTCCTTTTCTGATATTTGGGGGCTTTTTGAGTCTCACAAAAGCGCCGAGTCTCTTCTCAAGTGTGGATTCTCTCTGGAGACGTGGATTCATCGCGTGGACCCGACAGAGTCGAAAAGAGCAAGATAGCGAGAAATTCAGTCACAGCTTTCTGCTTCTGATGGGCATCCAACTATGATATCATTTTTTTTTTTCAAAATGGCTGACAGGAAGAGGACATGCATCAACCAAAAATAAAACAAACTTTCAAACAAGTATTTAAATTACAAATGGGAACTTTGTTGAAAAATAAAACAAAAAACATCACTTGTCAGGAGGCTAAATTAAATTGGGCTCATTACTTTTTGACTGCCCGTCATATTTTGAGGACATTCAGTCCTATCAAACACCGATGCATCTACATTGCCAATCTTTTTGTTTTCCACTCCGTGTGTTTTTTTTTAATGCTATTTCACTGTTAAGTGTCCGCTGTTCCTCGATGCTCGTTGAAGTCCTTTGATTGATGACAGACGAAAGTGTCTGACGGGCAGTTTTTCCTTAATTTCTCTCAAAGAATGAGCAAAGTGGTCCGTTTCAGAAGTCTCGAGAATGTGCAGCTATTTCCCTTTGTGTAACTCAAATGGTTCGAACATCATCAGTGGCAATCATATTCGGGCTATAATTTTGAGTAATGGTCATTCCTTTATTAATGTTAATCAGAGTTTAGAATCTGTTTGTTGTTGCTGTTTTGACACCGCCATCGCAGTTAGTCCAATCATCATTCTACCAAATAAATGCCTGCCACTCACAAAAATGAATGAATCAAAAATGATCGACAATCATTTCTTGCAGGCCCTCTAAAACAACAAAAATATGTGGAACGTATTCACGATTAATGTTTTGCTTGATTTCCATTTGCTATTTGACAGTCCCCTTTTTTGCACCAAGATTTGAACCAGCTCACTGGTCAGAATCAAGTCAGTATTTGATCCAGCATAACTTCAAGAACTAAAAATGTCTTGTGTTCAAAACTGCACATCCAAGTTGCCGTTGAGGTTGAGTGCATCTCCGCAAGGGGTCACCGTATTGAGTCACTGGCATGTTTTCTTTGGCATACTTTTGCCCTTCCGGATGCAACCCTTCCACTGGGGCCAGCAGCGGAGAACTTCAGAGGTGGTAGGGTGTTGATGCACTCACCGGGAATCAAAAACACACTGTCTGAATGAAAGGCGGCAGGATGGAACTAGCACCTGCTCAGAAATGCAAGTTAAAAAAAAAATATTTTTTTAAAACGTTATGTTTAAAAAAATAAAATAAAATGGATCGCAATAATTTCCTTTATTTTAAAATAGCAAAATCATTCATCCATCCATCCTGTGTTTTTCCATATGTCCTCATGAGAGTATGAGCTGTATGTATATGTATAGGATAGAACTGTATAGTTCTGACAAAGTTGTTCTGCGATATTTTAACTGGTGTTTTTTTTTTTTACGTACTCTCTCGACTCTGATGCGTGAAATAATGCCAAAGTTTATCTTCCCCCGTGCTGTTATGAGCAAAAAAGGGGTCTGCTCCGGGTACAACAGATCCTCATAAAACGTAGCTCGTCAATCCATGGAAACGACACAGCTGCTAATTATATTTTAAAGTGATCTGTGTTTTATGTTTGGGTCCATTAAACCGAGTCCGCCGTTTTGCAGTTTGACCTTCGGTTCCTCGGTCGCCAGCCGGGAATCCGCCGCTAAAACGACACGGAGCTGACATTCCGTGACAGCAGATGAGGATGAGGTTTAGATGCTCGCATTTGAAAGTGATCTTAAAGCCCAACGAGCCAAAGAACCACTGACAGCTCCCCCCCCCCACTTCGCTTGTTCCTTCTTCTTCATCGTTCATCTGCTTTTGCTTACTTTCACTTCTTTGCCTGTCATGCTGTCAGTTGAACCACGCAGCAGTGAACTTGTCAAAAAGTCACCATCAAATCCAATTTCAGACAGTTAACTGTGCTTGTGCTTTGTTGCTTGAGGCCGACTGTAGCCTGTGCCTTTCTTGACGCAGGCAATCAAGTGTCAGGTTCGGGCACGAACCGGTAAGGAGGGGAATCCCACTAAAAGTCACTGACGACACAGATAAACGGAACAACATCAAGCAAAATGTACTTGCGACAAAATGGTAAGGAATCCAATTTCACAAACAAAAGCGTAAATCGATACGACACACGAGATCAAAAAGAAAACGATCAAACCAGGGAACGTGAACGAGAGCATCGAGAAAATGTAATCACTTGGAACTCGTAGCGCAAGCAAGGCAAATTATCCGACAGGCGACTGCCGGCGATGAAGTCCACTGATGATTACGCGTGACAGGTGCGGTGCTGGAGGGAACGCCCTCCAGCACCAGCTTTATATTGCTTTTTACACCGGGAGATGGTCAAAGACAGCAATGTGGTGAAGAATGTAACCCGCTATTTTCTTTTTTCGTAATGCACAGATTCATCATTAAAAGAATGGATTTCATCGTGACAGCTTTCCAATCGCAGAACGCTCCAAATGATCATTAGAGGGGAAATTGTGGCTCCTTAATATGAAAGCAATTATTCTCATTATATGAAGCCATTTCCCCTGGAGGAAAATACATGATCACTGCTGGGTTTTTTGCCGACAAATTAAATTTGTAATGTAAGAACAAGAGCTAATGATGCGGACCGGAGAAAAGAATATATGTAAAATTTCCTTCATGTAGCGAGTGTGTGACAACATTGTTTTGGTGAAGGGGAATCAGGGGAGAAAAAATGAATCTGTAGTTGTTGAAGGCCAAATGCAGCCTCTGAGATGTGGCCTCTTGGTCAAAACGCAAGAACGCAGCTTCCAAGTCCACACGGAAAATTTATGACTTGTTTATTGACCGGCGCTTCTGCGATGAAGGACAAAGGGTCATTCTCCTCAAATAGAATGAATCAAACTCACTCCTCCGTGGCTGTGCGCGAATTTATGTTTGTTCTACTCAAATTGAGGGCAAGCTTTTCAGAAAGCCATCACGCATTTGGAGTTCAGCGGCTGCGCTCCAGCACATCATGTCAACATAACACAAGAGTTGCATGTAGCCCGCAACAAAGAAAGGTGAAAAACTTCCAATGTGATGTCGGTATATTGTGACATCATAAGGATAGCACGATGATTCATGGTCCCGGTGTACATATGGACTGTCAGTGCGCCGATACATTACTGTCATACACTTCGTTTTGGAGTCAGCCAGTCCTCCCTCAAGCATCTCCAGTTGGTCCAAAATGCTGCTGTTGGATTTTTTTTTCCCTTGCCAGTTCCTCCCTTTGGAATGACCTTTTGTTAAACGTATCCAGATAAGGATTCAGGCATTCTCTTCCAACGTGATTGACCTCACAAATGTTCATCTGCCTGATTGAACAACGATACACATGAAAATGTATATGTTTTATGTTCAATAAACAAACAAACAAACAAACAAACAAAATCTTGTAAAAATGCAGAGGACCAACTTCGTTTCAATGTAATGGCCAGGTGGCAAAATAGTCCTTTGATCATATCGTGTATAACTGGAGGCATCAACTCTTTATCATAATTGTTTATTTATGTTTGAATAACACGAGATTAGTGTGCTTTCAGTGGAAGGGTAGAAAAGTGGTGAGGAAACCCGTGTGGGTTTTCTCTTTGTACTCCAGGTTCCTCCTCTAGTCCAAAACTCAAGGTTGGTTGCACCCTGCCTCTCTGATTAGCTCATTGCTGTTATTTGTCCAAGACCAGCTGAAAAAGACACATTTGCCTTACCGTTTGAGATAAGTCATATCTTTGGAGGGTGTAAACATTCCCCACACGCGCGTGTCAGATGTTTGCAGGAATATGGATGCGTGCAAATTTGCACGTACCCTAATGCATAAATCATAACATCCTTCCACATGTGAAAATGATTTGACTCTGGAGAACCTTCTGCACATTTCAAAGGAGCAGGCTCTGGCTCAAACTATCGTACACTACTCTCGACATGGAAGAGTTTCCTTTAAGTGGGGCTTGTTTCATGTCCGACTCATGCAGTAGCCACATTCTTGATGATGCTCCATTCCTATCCTCGAATCGCAGACAAAAGGGTGGCACATGTAAATCCGATGGATAAAAACCTGTGTGGCATTTTCCCGTTAGTCATTAAGTATACCGTTTCAAAGCAAGAAAAGCACAGTTGTGAACCTTCATAGCTGGCTGCCAACCACATTCTGCATCACAGCAGCGGGCAATACAAATCTGTTTGTTGGACGTCAAATGGTGTTCATTTTATTCATGATTAGAATGAAACCCAATAAAATTTATGCCAGAACGATTATCAGGGAAAGATTCCACGCAGGAACCCAAATGATCAATATGTGTAAATGACCTTGCTATAACCGTTGGTATTACAGATTTGGTTCATACTATGTTTTACCGAGCTGACGTTTTTATTTTGAAGGCGGACTCCAAGGTGCAGAGAAGAAATGTGCTCGACGGTAAAAATAGACAAAACTAAAGGTGATAAGCAAAACTGAACGATTGTTTAGCATCTGGAGAGAACGAGCTTCATATATCATGTTTGATTGTTCAAGTCGAAACGACTTTATTTCACGGTGTTTGTGACTTGCTGCTTCGTAAAACTGTTTCGTTTTCATCCACTAGTGGGTGCTCATGCACCTAGATAAAAACGTACCAATGCTAGAGCATAAGGTTAAGTGTCGTTTGCTACGAAGTTGTATTTTCTGCGTGGTATATTTTATTTCGTGGGATCCGCAAAGGCAAAGAGCAAGGTTAATAAATATACAATCCCAGTCAGCAAAATTGGTCTGGCCCAGCTCTGGCGCGGACACGGCACGACACTCGGCCCACATACCGCAATGAATGACGGTCCTGCAGTGGCCCGGGTCTGGCATCCATGATCCGGGCCGCATTCGGCCCGGATCTGAGCCGCATTGTATAACCATATCCGGCCCTACTCCGGCCCGACGCCGGGCCAGAACAGGTTCCTGATATCAGCCTTAATTCAACCTCAACTAAGCCACATCTTTCATGAGCCATATTTGACCCACATTTAAAAAAAAAAAA
>NW_017805745.1:109627-109725 GCF_001891065.2 Hippocampus comes | reverse complement strand
TGGTCTGAGGCCCAAGACGTTAAGGTGTTAGGTCTCACAGCGGCTGTTAGAACTGTAAGAAAACAAGAATGGATAGTGTGTTCGGAAAACAAACATTT
>NW_017805745.1:101546-108135 GCF_001891065.2 Hippocampus comes | reverse complement strand
GTTACAGATAACACACTTGCGAGCGTGCACAAGAATTAGGACGTGCGTGTGCAAAACACGCACACACACGTGTGTGTGTGTGTGTGTGTGTGTGTGTGTGTGTGTGTGTGATGAATGTAATTCCGCATCGGTGTGCAATTGTAAAACAAGGCTGTGTGTTGAAAAAAAAATCTGAAACTGCATTTAGGAGTGGCTCAATACTGGCTGGCCATATTCGGGCCGGAGTTGGAAAAACATTTCTGGCCCAAATACTTCACGCCACAACCGGCCCTCATCTGGTTTGCCAGAGTCAAGCCAGTGCCTCCTTTGCCACGCCTGGGCCGTGTTCGGCCCACATGCGTTATGCCATTGCCGACACCAGGCCAGCTGTGCCGGCTTCATGCCGAAGCCGGGCCAGATGCCTTTGCTGACTGGGATGTTAAGAGTACTCAGACGAGCTTGTGAAGGTTGCAGAACGTAATAATTTTAAGATTAAGGTCATTCATTTATGGCACAAGTTAGCGAAAAGATGAGCAAAACAAACAGTTGGCGAAATTGAATTTCATGTGTATTTGGTGTTGTAGCTCTCGCGCTGTGTTCCACACGATGGCTCCTTGAATAAAAGTTGCGAACCATCAGTTGAAGAGACCTTCTTTGATTCCACTGGGGATGCTACAATTTGAAATCTTTACCCAAGTTACTAAGCGCCTTAACTTTTCTTTGGAAGGCCAGAGGAAACAGGGTTGCTCTGCCCGCTCCACTTCCTCCCCGCTTCCTCTTGTCTCCCAACACTCATGGGACTCCGTGAAGGTGATGACGGGTCGCCCGACTCTTACGCATGACCAGCTCAATGACCTTCGTTTTCAAGACCAACTGTGCACTCACTTCAGGAAAACTGGACTGCAATTTCACATTTTCTCTGCACAGATACACCAGCCGGTCCCAACATGGCAATCCAATCCATATGCAAGCTCTGTCAAACATTTGTCAATCTTTATGAACACAACACAAATCTTGTTTTTTATTTGTCTTGCATGTCATATTTTTGCGATACGTTCATTTTTGAGCTACAAGCATTTGTTATATGTTTCCATAAAACACTATTTTAAAAAAAACATATATATATATATATATATCTCCAACTCTTGTAGGCAGGTGTGCTGACACTCAGTGTTTCTCCTCACCGAGCAACATTAATCCCTGCAATTGTAATACCCTTCATAAATCAACACACACACACACACACACACACACACACACACACATACTTGCCTTGCAAATGTCTTCACATTCAGCCTTTATCTTATTAAAGCCCTAATAAGATGTGAGTGATGACAAAATTGCTTGTGATTAAAATGAGCTCCGACAGAGGTGGCGATGTTTGGAGGGAGAGTGGCGAGAGAATCATCATCGGGCCTGTGATGGGTTATTTTCTAGTCCGTGATTTACTCAATTGCCAATAATTTAATATGCTGGGCCAATCGCGCCATTGTAATAAGCCATCTAAAACAATTTATCAGATGTTTGGGGGGTTTTTTGTTTTGTTTTTTGGAGGGGGGAGGCAAAATAACTCACGGGGTCGTGCATGTTTTGTGAATAATCCATCATGCGGGATGAGTAGGCTGGGTCGAGAACAACGATGAGGAGGAATTCAAGTCTGTTGAACTGACAGGGCGGAGTACAACCCCTCTTTTGACATGAAATCCAGTGGGCATGGCGCAATTGTCAGGTGCGCTTGCGTGGCTTTTTAGAAAACATGCGGGATGCCCATTCATGGTATCTGACAGCATTTGATATTCAGTCGGCGGACGAGGTCAGCGTCCCGCCTCACTTGAAATCCAAACAGGACCAAGCATCTTTCCTGATGTTCGACTTGGCTTCGGGCGAAATGCCACCGTCAGTGTGTTGATATTGCACCGATGCATTAGCTCACCAGGCACTTGACAGTATAAAGCTATAAGAAATGCAATGATAATTTATTCATGAGTCATTTCATGTTGCAGTCGAGGGGTTCTGAATGGTGAAATCACGGACAGTCATATTCATAAGATGATGCCATTCTGCATTGTAATATTGTCATCATATTCTAATTGTCACGCTGCGAGGTGGTGGTGGACCCCAAAAAAGCAGGCAGGAGGGAAGAGCAGGGTGTACTTGAAAGATTGTATTAAAACTCAGAAAACTAAATCCAAAACAAACAAAGTCCAAAGTATCAAACAAAACACATGACCGAAGATGAAACATAACAATGACCAAAACCTGACTGAAACAAACATGACAGTAGCACAAAGAAACAATGACCCGACAATGATTGCTCGGGCTGGGAGTCCTTTTAAAGCCACTAATTATCTAATGACCAACAGGTGTGCAGCTGCAGGGGAGCCCTACAGTGCCACCTGTTGGTCCCAAACCGAATCATGACACTAATATCATCATAGCAACCCCTGACAAACAAATAGCCTAATCTTGGACCGTGGCTTTTACGTCATATTCTGTTTGGGGGGCTGAGAGAGAGAGAGCATGAGAGAGCTAGCTTAATAGCTAGCTACCTAGAGAGAGAGAGAGAGCTGGCTTGGTAGTCAGCTACCTAGATCAAGAGAGAGAGAGAGAGAGAGCTAGCTTGGTAGCGAGCTACCTAGATCAAGAGAGAGAGAGAGAGAGCTTGATAGATAGCTACCTAAATAGAGAGAGAGAGACATGACATGACATTACATGAAACTGCTAGCAAAATCTTGTGGTGGCTAATCAAAACAATGTGTTTGCACGTGTGTGTATTAGAATGACGCTACTTGCAGGGCATTGACACACGTCACCAGAAAAAACTCACAATCGTGCGTACCCGCTATGAGCAGACGTCTGACTGCATCACACGCGCCGTTGTGCATGTGCGAATTAGGTGAGCTCGACCTTTTTTCGCGAGAACGTACAAATGCGTGCAAATTAGTCAACAGTTAAGGCACTTAAAAGCAATAAAGATTCATCTCTTTTTCTTGAAGAATCAGATCACTCGCCGGCCTTTTCGAGAGGATAAGTAGTTTGTGGGTCTGCGGGGCATCACAACATGCCATTAGTGAATTTGAGGTGGCGTTTCCCAGCTTGCTTTGTTGCTGTCTCAATAAAAACTTGTGGCTGTGTTATCATGCCGATTTAATGTGCTATTTCATACAAACAGGGTGTCATCGAGTTGCAGTGGCATTGTTTCTAGGTTGTGTATTACGTATTTCTATTTTTGTTATCAAACTATTGCTACTTTTGGTGACCCCCGTAGTCACAAAAGTGGTGCAGTCAGTTCTGTGGATAACATCATGGTCTTGTGATACTGAATAATGTGTAATTGGAGTTGAAAAAAAGAAATACTTCTGATGAGGCACAGTGTATTTGCTGATTATTTGTTAAAATAGCAGCCCGGACCACTGGGAATTGTCCCGGTGCGCCATAATAGCCCTTCCCTACCCGCATGGTGTTGTTTTAGTCATTTCAAAATAAGACTTGGCATTGATGAGTTTATTATGCCACTACAGTATATATGAAGGTTAAGTAAATAATCGAGCAAGGCATGACTTTGATTTTCAGACGGGTCTTTAATCCGTGTTTACGTCTATTGTCATCTGTTGCTCTGCACTTCCTAAAATGGGGTATGAAGCGCTAATCTTCCCCGAGGGACTTGCAGTCACTTGCTCTATTACCTTCCTGTCGTTGGGCAAGCTTCCAGCTGTGTGTGACAATGTTGTACATGGAGGTAATCCGGAATGACACACACAGTTAATTGATTTGGAGTGTGATCTCTATCCGGTGCTTTCCCGCAAGGAGGAATTTTTGTTGTCTTGTGGGGACAAGCCAGGATTTTTTTTTTTTTTTTTATTCCACCAGGATAAGGAACGGATAAGCAGAAAGCAGAAAATTACATGCCGTGACATTTTGTCTACCTATACCTCATTTAATGTGGAGAACATGGAAGGAGGCAGAGTTCCGGGAGATATTCAGGAGCAGAACAATCACTCACGTAATATGGTTCCAATCTTTTCTCTTCTTGATTTATTTTTTTCCAGGAGCTGCTCAAAACAAGATCATGCAATGTTTTGACTTGGAACGTAAATGTCATTCTTGATCAATAAAACCAAGAATCAACTGTACGTTCAAACAAGTATTGCATGCTTACTTTTTCAGAGGTGGAAAAAAAAATATTCATTAAATAATGAGTGACAGGATGCATTTCCATCAAACTCGGCTCCATATACAGTTTTTTTTTTCTATTTTTCGTTTTCAAATGTTCCTCGCCCCACCTTACCTCTCTGAACCCCTACGCACCTCCTTGGTGCCTCAAGTCTGCAGAGCAAACACTATTAGAGGCACCGAGAAACTAAGCGGAAGGCTCCGGGGGGATGGAGCCTTTTCCTTCATCGGTGCCTCTGTTTGGAATGACCTCCTGCAATCCCTGTCGCTGCCCATCTTTCAAACTTGTCTTAAAACTCATTTTTATTCTTTGGCTTTTGACTCAACATAAGACTTGATTTTTTTAGTTTGACAGTTTTTTTTTTTGGCTTTCTATTGTCTTCATTATTAACTCATTGTTTGTTGCTTGTATGAATTATTTTTGCTCCATGCGCAGCACTATGAATACAGCGGTGGTAGTTTTAAAGCGCTCCAGAAATACAGTTGAGGAGAGACTTTCGATATTATTTGTCAAAATATCTAGTTTTAAACAAAATTCAATCGCCACCGTCTCTCAGCAAGCGGTTGTGCCTTTTCTGTGGCACTACGCCATACTCTCGGTTAAAAAGCTGCTCCGAGCCGCCTCCTCTTGTCTCCCTGTTGTTTGCGTGTCATTCTCAAAATCACCTTTCAAATTGCGGATAACTGCCACACTTACACTCAGAGGGTGTATGGAGGTTGCCCTGCGTTGCTGTCTTGGAAAATGAAGCAGTTGTGTTGAGTGCACCGAGAGAGCTTGATGGACAAATCGTGCATAATTCCTCGCAACGCCTCGTTTTGTTCTCACTTTTTCCACACCAGCAATTGCTGTGTTGAGTGAGCTCGTGCCTGTTTCTCCAAGTGGCATTGATTAAAGGTGTGTTGGTTAAGGGATTTCCAATTCAGCTCTAAAGAAGTAACATGGTGCATTTGGAGAAATGGCTTTCTTCTGTCAAAACATTCTTCGCCGAGCACATATCGAGATAAGTAGTATTTTCTTTTGCGGTGGTGCAACACCTACAACTCCACACTACGTAGGCGGGAGCTTTATGTGTGATCTTTTTTTTTTTTAATGTACTTCACATGAATATAAAGTTCATCTGTGAGGAAAACCCATAACATCTCGAGGTGTTTGCGAAATTAAAAAAAAGATACTGCCACACACTTTTATGAGCTCTTTCGGAAAGGTTGAAATGAAACGAAAACGTTCGGATCTACGCAGCAGGCATAATGCTCAGTTTTTAGTGTGATCTTTTTTTTTTAAAAGCAACATCAGTAAAAACTACAGCAAACTATCATCATGCACATAGTTACAGCACATTAATACATTTATGACTGTCAGACTTTTATCCTGGGGGGCCGGCAAATTCAGGGTTCTGCAGAACAAAAACTTTTTATATTCGAAAAAAATTGCATGCATGTGAATGCGCACGCACGCACACACACACACACACAAACATATAAAACATAAAACATTGGCAACACCAATTACAAAATACAGACAAACATTTTTCAAGAGCTAAAATGTAAATAATAATAATAACTATAATATATATCTGAACTGTATTTTTTTTCTCTCTTTAGAAACCACTGATATTTCTTGTCCCAATCCCCACCTTTTTTATGAAATAGATAAGCGAGTAGCCTCGGCCAGCATCACTTGTAATATTATAAAAACTCCACTTTCAGATTTTAAAATGTTAGGGAAAAATAGATCAATGCAGATATTTAATTTAAAATTCAAAACTTTGCTCGTTAACACACTGTGGGGGCACATTAGACCAGGGAAGTGCAACTGACGACGGCCTGTCGGTTGAACTTTGGTCAATCACAAAATATCTTTATTTGAACAAATACTGTGTCAGTGTCGAGGATATATTTCATTTTACCTGATTGATCTAAGATTATTAGATAAGCAAAATTGGTTCATTCTAGTGTACGCGATCAAATCTGCTTTAACATTGGGCCGTGTTACTTTGCCACTTTGCCGCAGTCAACTTGATTGACAGATGAGTGGGCAGGAAGGCGGTCAGAGGGGCTTGAGTGGGGCTAAAGGTATCAGTGGAGTTCTGGAACGGGAGGAGGTGGTGGAAAATAATGCGCCCACTTCATGAGTGCACTCACATACCAAGAAGATTTTGTCCTTCAAAAAAATGTATCCAGTTACGATGACACAAAACTAGTGGTGTGCGTTTCAGTTGTCGCGCATCCAAGGGACGTATGAAAAAAAAAAAAAAAAAGACACCAAATGCTAAAGCCGCAGTGCCAAATCATGGGCACTGACGCTTATGGCTTCGAGAAAATTCGTTTTACAAAAAGGGTTGTCATCATCTGAACTGGGACTGACGTCAAAGTCAAGACCAGGGGTGTCAAACATACGGCCCGCGGGGCGGGGCCGGCGCGCCCAGGAGGAGAATAC
>NW_017805745.1:18919-101345 GCF_001891065.2 Hippocampus comes | reverse complement strand
GTGCATTACTATATTTTTCAATACCAATTACTTGTTAATGTTTGTACAATCAGTGGGATCATTTGCAATGCATATATGTGAATGATAAAAGTAAATTGCACATTTGTCGAAGGAAATGTAAGGTGCTTCATGAAATATTTTGTAAAAGATATGTTCATTAAATTTCAACATTTTCCTAATGTTCTTGTGCTTCTTTATACCAAAACAAAGGAAAGACATTGTTTTGGTTATTTATAGCAAAGTATGGTATCATTTTAATGGTCCGGCCCACTTGACATCTACCGAGGCCGTATGTGGCCCACCATGTGAAATGAGTTTGACACCCCTGGTCAAGACAAATAAAATTGTCATTTTATGTAAACTGTTCTTTTGATGGCGGCGCGGGCACCCGCAGCGGCTCCTCTTGTTGTCTGGTTGAGAGGGAAGAAATTTCACTGCGCTGCACATACAGTGCATTTGACAATAAAGTTGCACTTGACTTGACTTGAAAGTAGCTGGGATGACGGTGCCTGGAATGTAAGCGCCACAAGAATAAAAAAGAATAGGAGATAAACGTGAAGTCCCGACAATGAGGTCGGCCCAATTATTGAGGTCATCATGCAAAGTCCAAATTGTTTGTGAAGAGGTGAGTTTTGCGTCTGCTTTTGAGCAGCTGGATAGAAGACGCATTTCGAACACTTTGGAGAAAGTTGATTCCAGAGCAAAGGCGCACGGCAGGAGCACACCTTTGCTTCCCGCTGATCGCTCAACCAGAGCCGTCGGGGCTCCAAACTTCTCTTTCCAGAATATGATAGCAGAGGTGGAGACGACGTGAGGAGGAACTACGGGCAGAGCGCACCGATACCGCCCCCTCCGTCCATCCCTTGTGAGCCTTTTCTTTTATTAGCCGTGTCGGACTTTTGGCGATGAAATGGGCATTCTGTCCACAATAAAACACAGATGGTCATGTTCTCCCCTCTGATGACAGATGAGAGCGTCGCAGCTGCGTGAGGTCAACAGCGGCAGAAAAAACTTGGGATTACTGAATGGGTAGATGGCACGCATCGTTTCGATATACCGGCTCATCTTTTTTTGTTGTGTTTTTTTTTTTTTTTTGGGCACATGTCATCTGTAAATTTGAGAAACGTGCCACACGCAGTTTCTACCTTTCCCAACCTGCCACGGCCGAGCAAAATGCGGCTTCTCAAAGTGTGCGGTTGCTGTTGGAAAGCCTCGGAGCTTTTGACAAAGGCTGTAAAGCATTAACTCAGGTCGCACTTGGAAGATGGGGGCACGGGCATGGACAGCTCTCGAAATGGTTGTGGGGTCAAGCTGGGAGCGAGTACGTGCACTGGAGTGAGTGGTGGCTGTCTGGATTTTTGCAGCGCTAAATACCAGTTCTGGATTTGATGTGAGGGTTTTAGGATGCGGTATTTGTTTATCTGACCGGAGGGCGTCGTTATGTTGCTCCAGTAGAAATCTGGTAAACAGAAACCATATCATGATGGACTGATCGAGCAGGTCCGGTTCGATGCGGACAGGAGGACTCAAGAACAGACCCGGGGCGAGGGGCAGAGTCACACACCGGATTTTAGGCCAGGAGAGTTCAACCCCGTCAGGGTTGAGAGGTGAGATCCGCAGGCACGGAGGATGTCGCGGGCTGACCTCGCTGGCGCGGTGAACTTAAAAAACGGTTTAAGCCTGCGGACAAAGACGATGATGATTGTGAACTGGCACGCCGACGCACATAACGGAGAGGATGGGCGAGGCTCAAGGTGGAAACGAAGCAGACCCGACGGCACGTTTGCGCCTACGCGTGAGGTGGTGAGCTTTCCCGCTCGGCCCGCATTTTAGAGGAAAGCATTCGACGCAGCGCAAAGCGAATGCAACATCGCATAATATTCGTTGTGAAAGGTGCCGCCCCACCTTTTCACGACATATCGATCTCATTCGTGCAATTCGGCACAGCCTCTCCTCCCTGCAGGATAACCAATACATCCTCATCACACTCACAGATACACAAAATGGAACGAAACCGCAAACGGCGACATGGATGCGCACTCGCACGGACTGGAGGTGTCACAGTAAGTGTGTGCGCGCGAGGGAGTTGTGGAGGCGGCGGAGGGGGGGGCAGGGTCACACTCGAATACATAACTAATAGACTGTCGACATAGATAAATGACTTTTTAAGTAACCTAAAATTGCTCCGTATTGAACAGCGGTTTCCGCTTTGCACTCTATCTGGCTCCCTTTTTTCTTTTTCTTGTCCTCTGCTCGTTCCGCTCGTTTCCTCACTCCTCTTCCGCGCCGGCAGCAAATCACGTCCGCATCAGCTTGCCCGTGTCATTTTATCACTCCCGCTCAACCGAGTCCCTTTTCTCTTTCTCTCCTCTTTGCTCGGCTGCACTCCACCCCTGCTTTGCCGTCGCCGTTTCCTAAGCAACAAGTGGTTGAGGGTTGAGAGGCCCGCGTTTTCATATTGTATTTGGGAGGAGGAGACAGTAAAAAACTGGGACGGCACAATAGTAGAATTATGGAAATTAATCCACCCGGTGACAATGGATTACAGCAAGCTCTCGCGCAACTGACAGAAAGGGTTTCCAATGAGCTTGGAGAGCATCTTTAAATGCTTCTTGCGGCGTAAATCACATCTTTCATC
Source organism: Hippocampus comes (assembly GCF_001891065.2). Lineage (NCBI taxonomy): Eukaryota > Metazoa > Chordata > Actinopteri > Syngnathiformes > Syngnathidae > Hippocampus > Hippocampus comes. The sequence goes on along the minus strand of NW_017805745.1, from coordinate 98,707 downwards.
CACACTAGATTTCAGACTTTTGCCTTCCTTTCTATCCGGCTGATTGATCGGCACCGTCATGAGAATGTACTTGAAATCTAAATGCACTTGTGGCACGACACAACAGTCATGATGTCGTCAACCTTGCGTCTGTTTTACATGAACTTTGAGAAAGGGATAAATAAAATCTGCAAATTTCCTTCCAAAGGGAATCTCTCTTTCTCTCTCTCTCTCACACACACACACACACGCACACACGCACACACACAAGTGTGTGTGTGCGTGTGTGTGTGTGTGCATGTGTGTGTGTGTGTATGCACTTCTGCACCACTGCAAGCTACAACCCTGATAATAAACATGGTTTAATTAACACTTCTAGCTCGGTGTCAGAAATTACGCAGTACTTGATATAGATTTTGAAATGGATCTCATTATAAAGTGCAAAATGTGGCTTGTGAAGCAGTTTCAACACCCATATATGCAGTGTGTTTTGTTGTTGTTGTTGGTTTTTTTGGAATGATTATTTTGAACGTGCACACACAATGTCGCAAGTGACTGAATGGGTTTCCATTTGAAATGTTGCGAGAGGCTCGATCATAATAACATGTCAGGGACATCCTCTCAGCTCAAAATTACTGACAGTTTGACCTTTAGTTATTAGGGGTCCTTGATAGTTTTCAAAGGGCTTACTGAACACCATTTGAATACTGATTGAACAAAAAGTTCAGCGAAGACAGATGGAGATCTGTTAGTCGCTATTTGTTCAGAAAGCATGCAGGAAATAATGACATGTTTGACCAGCTAATGGTGCAGCCTGACAAGGTGAGTGATCACCACATGTTGCAGAGATCATTTCAAGTGAAAATGTTCACGTCTGTTGGCCACCATGCACTGAAAAGTTGATGTCAACGGGCCGTCATACGCCCAAATTTAATCGTTGACAGGGATAGCGTGGCTAGCGGCCGTAATGGACAGGGCCTGCCTGGAAATACGCTGACCATTTTGGAAAATTTGCATATTTTACTGATGGCCAAAACCCCAAACGGTGCAATATTGGAAAGTTTGATGAATATCTGGTGCTCCCATCTTTGTGTCTAGTCTAGCCATCTTGTATTCACCAAAACAGTAATCCAAAAATCCCAATGGTTAATTTTAAGGACAGGCAATTAATAGTGATGGGAAAATGAAGCTTCAAATTAGCTTCATGAACCAGTTGTTGTATTCTCTGACTCCCGATGGCACTGTTGATTGAAAGAAAGGGGTTTAAGAAATGGCAAGTCCGCGTGCTTTCAGCCTAATGTTGAACAGAGAGTGCCATCGAGAGTAGTCAAAAAGTACAACTGGTTCATAAAGCAAAATTGAAGCTTTATTTTCCCATCAGCAGTGAATCATAAAGAAACGGAATGCATTCTCTGTCAAGCGGTGGAGACCACAAATACTGTTTTATACAGTTAAATTTCATTTTGTTATTCTTAACTAAGTATTAAATGTTAATTTCATGAATATTAAATGGTATTTTACAATTATTGTAAAATATATATATATACCGCTTTAACATCAGAAATTTACAAAACTACCTAGTTGTATGCTATTAAATTAGTTATCCACTGTTCTTGTCAATTGATTGATTGAACTGTTAATTTACATGGTATGGATGAATCTTTAACAGTATTTTACAATCACAATAAAAAATTGGAAGATACCCGTCTTAACAAAATTTCATGACACCATATTTTGCCCGTAGGTGTAATGACAAGGTGTCCCAAGACTTTTGTTCATGTGTCACGGGCTTGTATGATCTACAAAAGAGGACTACTAGTGACTTTGTTTCCACTCCTTTGCTCCGCAGCGTACACTACACGGCCTTGAAGCGTGTATCTGTCAGTCAAGGCGTCTGCTGCATTACGATGTTGTGGTGCTGCTTTCCGTGATTAGTGTCTGTCGAGGTAACTTGTCAGGAGCTTCGCAGCATCTCGACAGCCGGCAAGCGCTGCTGTGATGATCGCGATGCCGCGGGCTGTAAATATTCACAAAATAAAACAGCCAAGCCAATGTTTGCCCCTCCTGTTACGTGGAGGAAATTCTTCCCCGCAACACGGAGACCGCAGTCACTGCTGAGTGAGCGGCGCAGGTACGATGCTGCTGGGGAGAAAACGCGGAGGGAGGGGCAGATAGAAAGGAGGCGACGGGGGGGAGGACGGGAGAGTGGTGCCGATTTCATAACGGCCTCATAACAACCTCCGAAGGGTCTCGAGATGCCGCGATTCTATCTCGGCAAGAGCGGCCAGCATGCGTGCTAGTGAAAAGGTCTGCAAGCGGACACTGATCCTCCCGTCGCCATCAGGAAAAAGAAAAAAGAGATATATTCGCTCTCCACCTGGAATAGTGGTAGAGACAAGAATAAAGACAGATTTCAAGGACACATGCTGGAGGGAAACACAAAGAAGCTGCCACATTGAAAGGAACCTTTTCGGCGATTCCTGTTGTCACTGGCATGACATTTGGACAGCTCTGGTTGTCCTGCTGCGTTCTGAAGAGGAGATATAGAAGGTCTTTTATGCATCATGAATGCAACACCCGCTGAAAAGAAAAGCTCGCACGTGGCAGGGAGAGGAAAATTTGGACACCCCATAGAGACGAACGTCTTCCGCTTTATAAAGCATTGCGTGGAAAAACATGTCGTTTTGCAGAGGTGTTTTTGTTCAGGGGGGAAAAAAATAAACAAAATACATCTGGGCTCCGATGTGCCTGTCCCATAATGGTACAAATTGCAAGCGATAACAAAAACGGGATTTCCACGAAGGTCAGCTTGAGAATTCGCTTGCATCATGTTTACCTTTCGCTAGCAGCTAAAATTCCAGGTTCAACTGTTCGATGTTTCGGCGCTCTGGTTGTCCTGCTGCGTTCTGAAGAGGAGATATAGAAGGTCTTTTATGCATCATGAATGCAACACCCGCTGAAAAGAAAAGCTCGCACGTGGCAGGGAGAGGAAAATTTGGACACCCCATAGAGACGAACGTCTTCCGCTTTATAAAGCATTGCGTGGAAAAACATGTCGTTTTGCAGAGGTGTTTTTGTTCAGGGGGGAAAAAAATAAACAAAATACATCTGGGCTCCGATGTGCCTGTCCCATAATGGTACAAATTGCAAGCGATAACAAAAACGGGATTTCCACGAAGGTCAGCTTGAGAATTCGCTTGCATCATGTTTACCTTTCGCTAGCAGCTAAAATTCCAGGTTCAACTGTTCGATGTTTCGGCGCTTACCGACTGTTCTCTAACAAGGGGAAAATTAAAAACGGGTAGAAATAAACATACACACACACACAGAAATGACTTGACAAGTAACATGATAACGCTCGTGAAACTATTTGATTTAAATACATACACTTGGCAAGTGAATCAATGCCATCCATCCATCCATCCATCCATCCATTTTCCGATCCGCTTATCCTCACAAGGGCCGTGGGGGGTGCTGGAAGCCTATTCCAGCATTCATCAGGTAGTAGGCAGGGGACACCCTGAACCGGGTGCCAGCCAATCGCAGGGCACACAGAGACGAACAACCATCCATGCTCACACTCACACCCAGAGACAATTCAGAGTGTTCAATTCACCTGCCATGCAAGTTTTTGGAATGTGGGAGGAAACCAGAGCACCCGGAGAAAAGCCACGCAGGCCCGGGGAGAACATGCAAACTCCACACAGGAAGGCCTGAGCCGGAATCGAACCCTATATCTCTGCACTTTGAGGAAAACGCGATAACCACTGTACAACGGGGGAGCCTGACCGTTGTTAACTTATTCATGCACCGTTCTTGTAGTTTGTCGTGTTGGTTTATTTCACCATTCTACTGATCAGTCACGCTGAGCTTTCAGTTCAAACTCAGCGGCGCCTCAGAACCCCCCTGAACCGGGTCCCAGCCAATCGCAGGGCACACAGAGACGAACAACCATCCACGCTCACGCTCACACCCAGAGACAATTCAGAGTGTTCAATCAGCCTGCCATGCATATTTTTGGAATGTGGGAGGAAAGCAGAGTACCCGGAGAAAACCCACACAGGCCCGAGGAGAACATGCAAACTCCACACAGGGAGGCCGGAGCTGAAATTGAACCCAGTACCTCTGTACTGTGAGGTCGATGCGCTAACCACTGGACCACTGGGCCACCCTGAATCAATGCCCTGAAAATTAAATCTGCACCTGCATCTGGTGGGGATTCCCTAATGAAGAGTCAATACAAGTGATTTCTTTGTTCTTCGAAGTGATCATTGCGGAAAATGCGTATTAGGAAGCAGTTGTGCTAAGTTTACGTGATGTTCTCCAAACAGCCACGGAATTCGCGCTTCAGTCCACCATGGACAAAACAGGGCTGGACATGAGACAACGAAAGGGGACACGATGGCAAACGTGACATGCCGTGATTGCCGTGGATGCCGGATGCGATTTTGAAATTCATGCAGTTGCTGTCATGGTGCGAACTAAAATGCAACAAAATAATATGCAATCGGGCGTAACAAAACTTATGAGCAGTCGGTAGTGAGACGGGAAGCATGCTGAAAAATGGCTAAAATCGAGTGCGCGAAGTTTCAGGCCAACAGGGCTGCCAAGGGCTGGGAAACGCCGGTCCTCGAGGGCCGCAATCCAGCATGCGTTCGATGTCTCCCTCCAACAACACACTTGAGTCAAATGAGCAGCTCATCCATCAGCGATCCTCGTCGCTTGGAACAGGTGAGCTGGATGAGAGGAAACATCCAAACATGCAGCGTAGCGGCCCTCGAGGACCAGCGTTGCCCACCACTGTTTGGAAACCTACGAAACACATACTGTCCGTCGAGAAAAAAAGAAAAAAACTACTGCTAAAGAAAGGCAAGGATGAGGAGTGTTCCAAATTGAAAAAAGATAAGAACAGAACGATGTCGTCCTGCATCTGAATGTGAATAGGGAGATGCTTGATGAAAAATAATCATGGCTCGGCTGTTTGTGCTGATGGATACAAGATCGGCTTTCGTTCCATTGCTCAGACCTCTGGCCCTGAAGGCCTCTTTTGGTTGAGATCTCATCGTATTTTTCTTCCCCCCAAGATTTGCAGCGTACGCATCAAATAAAAAGAGGATTTTGTGAGAGTGAAGGACTTTTCATCTTGCTATCTGGAGTGGGATTTTTTAACGCAATGTCTATAGATCCTCGGGGTCACAGCTTTCAGAAAACCCATTTTTTTTGCCGCCACTGTCCCCGTGGTAACCATCAAAGACAATCACGGAATGTGAATCAACTTTTTGCACATTTCCGGACCTCTGCACCTCAAGATGAACGCCTCGCCATCTCTGCTGTGCTGGGTGGGGGGGAATGGCAAAGCTTGGAAACATCATTCCCGGGATCTGCACATTGCTTCCTTTTGGTACATATCGCCTTCTCACATTCGCCGCCTTCTCCCTTTGACGATGCGGATCAATAGATCACGCCAACAAGAGGTCTCGAGGCCAATTAGGCCGCTGCGCAAGTCGGGCCGCTTCCAAGCCGATGTCACGCTCCATGTCAATAGTCAAGCTTGTTCTCCCTGAGGAACAATGGAAAGGGAATAAAGGTAGAGGAATGTTATTGGTCTTTTGTGTGTGCGTGTGCGTGTGTGTACGTGCGTGCGCGCACGCGCTCATTTGCATGCACCGATGTGTGGAGGTTTGTCCTCCAAGCTGTAATCAATAGATCACGCCAACAAGAGGTCTCGAGGCCAATTAGGCCGCTGCGCAAGTCGGGCCGCTTCCAAGCCGATGTCACGCTCCATGTCAATAGTCAAGCTTGTTCTCCCTGAGGAACAATGGAAAGGGAATAAAGGTAGAGGAATGTTATTGGTCTTTTGTGTGTGCGTGTGCGTGTGTGTGCGTGCGTGCGCGCACGCGCTCATTTGCATGTACCGATGTGTGGAGGTTTGTCCTCCAAGCTGTCGTAATTTCTTGCGCAGAACCATCTCATCCAACATATATGTTTGACGTCCTAAAAGCTGGACCACACCCCACTTGGAATAAATGCCACCTACAATGTCAGAGCTGCTCTTCCATATCAAACAGCGCGGCGAGATGAGCGAAGACTATCAAAAGGCATTGTCCCGTTTTCATGCATGATACGTCGGGGCCCTCCCTTGGTGAGTCAGGGCATTGCAAGCTCAAGAAAATGATGACAAAGTTCCCATACATTTCCCCGAAGCCTCAATTTGTCCACTCCCAAAATATTGCAATAAATATTACATTTATCGACCAGACACAACATGTATCAGATCAGATGTGGCAGATGTATCGGTAGTTATGTGACGGGCCACCAGTGAGTGTGGCAATTTGAAGCTCCACGTCGCTGTCGCTTCAAAACATCCCTGACACTCAAGTTGTCAGAAAACAAAATAGAAATGATAGTACAATAATAGAAATGATTTTTTTGAAAATCTCAGGAATCCATTTTTGCCAAAATACACATACGATAAAAGAGAAAAAGAAAATTCACTCTCGCTTACGAAGTGTCTGTACACTTCTGAACACACCACACGCAGCAGAGACGTGACACAAACAATCGAATCCCGGTCGCGGTGAATTTCTGGTTCGCGCTCACGATACAGCCGATTAAATGAAAGATAACGACTTGAACAACTATCCATCCATTTTCTAATCTGCTTCTCCTCATACGGGTCTCAGTGGATCACGTGTAGGTGTCCCTAATATTGTGGCCAGCGAGTGTGTCATGCGACCGTATTCATCTTGACCTCTTTGTCCTGAAATGCGAGTTTTAAGTGAGGCCTTGTGTGTGCTTGTCCATCGTGTCAAGCACACGCACGCGTAACTTCGCTCTGTATGATAATCAAGTTAATTAACGTACTCCAGCAATCAATACTGGCGGTTGGACCGCGATTAGTCACCCTGGAGGCAGGTACTTTAAATATTAATCAGACATTACACTGATTAGGCTTCTTTTCAGAAGGAGTGCTAAAAATGAACGTGAAAGTGAACATGGTCATCATGTGACACCGACAACAACACGTGCAGTGTGAGTGTGTGCGTGAGTGTATAAACATGGTCATTTTTAGATGTGTGTGTGTATATATATGGTGGATTCAATGCAACTCTCCACAAGCAAAATGCATGGGCAGAAGTTGAGATGTGAGGTATTAAGTGACAGCAGATGGTCTCAGAGAGCTAATGAAAAAAAAAAACCCTCAGTTATGGTGCCAAGGGAAATTATGCATCCAGCTTGTTTTTAAAAGCTTGACTAACCAGTTATGTCATGACAAATCACGCTGTGGGCTAAAAAGGCTTATTACGCTTTGGCGTCCGAGATGCTCTCTGCATGTCACTTCAGGCCACGGCGGAGAATCCAGCCTCTTTGAACCCGGGGGGCTCAGTTGAAGCAATTCACATTACCAATCATCCCGGCCTTGGGCCCTGACAGAAAATCGCTCATTTATTTATTTATTTATTTATTTTTATTTCCCCCACAAGACTTAAAAAGGTTGATGCCACAAGCCACGGAAGGAAGTGGGACGTTTCTATTCTGCATTAGTCTCAGGAAACACCGTTTTTTTCAATCGCGGTTGTTTAAACCGACATGAGAAGAGGAACTGCGGCTCAAATTCCAATTTGTCTGTGATCTCACTTCCGGGGAAAGTGTCGGGCCAACACACCGGTACTACTTCCTGATCAGGTGGAGTTTTTTTTTTTCTTTTTTCTTTCTCACACTTACACTCTGTCATATCAGTGTTGTTGCAAAGCTCTGAAGTCCAGGTCAGGTTCACGGTTGCATACCGGTATTCGTCACTGCATGATTTGCAAGAGTGAAAATAAATTTCAAGGTAAGATTTTGAGCATGCCTGCACAGAAAAAACAAAACAAAACAAAACTTTCTGAAACCAGTTAAAAGAAACAAAGCGTGTGACTGCAGGGTAGAAATCTGTTTGGTGTCAATCATGGGCATATTTCATTGCGTCAAACCGCATGTTTTGGTGAGTGAGAGGGAGTGGTTTCTGCAAGGCAAATAACTCATTGACCTTGGAAAGCAGTTCTGGGCACGTACAACGAAGGAACGGCGTGAAGTAGTATCAAGCGAACAACGCCAGTGCACAAATGTTGACGTCTCATTCAAAAGAGCTCCAAGACCCTGTCGGGTGAATTCAGAGTTTGTTTCAGATTCAAAGGAGCCAGCAGCAACATTTTTTTTCTTTCTATTCAGCACGTGTAAATCCCATCCTTCATTCCCAAAATGATTTTTTAACTTTTTTTCTTTTTTTTTTTGACAGGAGTAAACGCCGTCTGCACAATATGATGATGCAAAAGTAAGCAAGACTGTCTGGACTGACAAATGATTTTCAAGTGGGACTAATCCTTCTTGCATTCTGATCACGAGAAGGTACGTTGGACAGGTTGATGTTTGCACACAAAAGGGAGAGTGGGCACGCACGCACCTCAGGCTCAAACACACCTTGATGATTTGCGGTGAAATTGTTTCTGCTTCTATTCCGTAGGTCAAACAAAACTTTTGGAGATATTGTACAAAAGCATCGGTAATCATGCTCTCCCCCACCAAAGGTAGAATATTCACGGATTGACGTGTGGCCGAAGTCCAAATGATTCGGTTTGACTTTCGGGTTCGTTTGTTTGCATCTCTTTCTAGATGACGTTTTTGCATACGCCCTTTCCAAGACCTTGACCAAAGTTTCATCCCCCGCAACTGTCGGACTCTACTCGTCATGTCAGAGTCGAATTAGAAGAATCCTTGGGAAAATGGAAGGTAGGTAATCCCTCGTGGCGAGCTGGAAAACGGTTGACTCCGAGTCAGCGTTTCAGGTCAATAAATGGCAGTCGTCCTGTTGTTATTAACCCTTTCACGTACCCTGCAACCTGATAACATGAGAAGCTGTCCACTGCGGTAACCGCTGTCCCTGAAAGGGTTGAATACTGGCCATACTTGGGATTGTTATTGTCCGTTTAACCCCGCCGGCAAATTGGGTCTGGCAACACATCAGGAAACCTTTATGACAGGATGTTGCTGGAGAGTTTTATCTTTGAAGTGAATTTACAACCTGCACCAGGAAGTTCCATTTGTGCGCGGGCACACGCAAACACAAGCCTCGTCGTGGCAGATAATCATTGAACACTAATGTCTGCCATCAACTCGGTGACAAAAAGGCTTCCATTTTTTTTACCGACCAGCTCAGATGAAAATCTTCAATGGACGTTTAAGAACATCGCCCTAGCCGCATGATGTTATGATTGATGACAGAGATAGTTTGCTAAAAACTACAGTGAACGTGATGTTGTTTCAACCTTTGTTGAAAACTTTGCGGCGCATCATGTTTATTCGGGGGTTTTTTTTTCCCAAGCATGTTTTTCTTTTGGTTCCTTATTTTTTTGTCTCTCAGCCTGTTCGTAGGGGTACAGATAAAAAAGCCTCATTTGTCATCATCTGCAGAAACGGCAATCAACAGCAGACCCGAGAATAAATGAGCAAGAAATAACAGAGTTTGGCCCGAAATCTGCATCATTTTGTCCCCACCAAATAATAATTCATAGCAACGGGTTCAACAAATAGATTGATGAATGAATGTAAGGAGGGGTGGACATAAAGCCGCAGAGACGGATATTCTCTCTCGATGAGAATGAGGAATAGCAAGTGACAACAGCACCAAATGAGAGCGAGAGAGCGATCACGATCTTTTGAATAATGGATCCAAATATGCAAGCTGTCCCTCGTATTCGTCGGCTAAAACGATGCCATTTGCGTCACCGTGGCAACCCCAATCTGCAGTCGAATCTTCCAAAGCTTCTTTGAACGTTCATAAAAGAAAAAGTGATGTCACACAGCAAAAAGATTTTTTGGTACGTCGTTGTTCAGTTTGTACATTAAATGTACTCCATTTGTCGTGTTCTCATTGAACATAGGTTGAAAAGGATTTGCAAATCATTTTATTCTGAGAATATTTACGTTTTACATTTTTGGAATTAACGTTTAGAGATGGCTGTTTGGGTTTGTGCCGGTGTATTTATACCCAGAAGTTTTTTTTGTTTGTTTTTTCTTTTTTTGTTTTTTTAACCACCTCTGTTTTTGTTGCTTCAGTGTACATGTCGCAGGAAGCTTTGAGGATCGAAGAGAACTACAAAGGAAAATCCCGGCCTCGCCCAGTTCAACCTTCACTCTGTGGCATGTTCGAGCTCATTTGGCGAATGCTGTTCCACAAGCCCATTTGGACCAAAGAGAATCAGGACCATCACAACGTCCGCTTCATTTTTGTCAACTTCAGTGCCTGGCACTTTGCGGGCAGTGACCTGCTGTGGGCCGGTCTTGCCATACGACTCTTTCAAGCAGTGCAAATCAATTTTGGGACATTACAGCTGGCATTGTACCGGGTGGCCCAATATCATGTTGAGGATGAAATCAAAAAGAAGGTTTGTGACTTGACGCCCTTTTTTTCTCTGTTAATGATCGAGATTCCAAAGCCTTGCGTATAAACCAGCGGTCCCCAACCGTTTTTTCCCCCATGGACCGGTTTAATGTCAGACAACATTTTCAGGGACCAGCCTTGATGGTGTGACGCATAAATACAACAAAATAATAGGATATGACCTGCATGAAAACGGTGGTATTTTTGAAAGATAATAATAAACATGAATCATGACACGAGGAACGTCCTCTCTGGCCGCAACACTCTCTGGTCGCTATGGTAACATTTAAACGTGCCTTCAAAATAAGATCCACCGCAAATACAAAGTGCATGGAAAAATACGACTCACCATCACCACATAGAATGTAGAGTCTCCCGTTGAGATAAATCTGTATTTTAAGTCGGAAACCCTGATACTGTTTATTAAATGTAGCTTTCTTTTTCTTGGAAGTCGTAGCCTCCTCTTCTGTCTCCTAACTGGGCCTTTTCCACTTCCCAAAAAACTTTCCAAAGACGTTTGTTTTTTGCTCATTTTGCTAGCTCCTGGGTTTCATTTTAGCAGTAACCTATCACGTGACCGAGAAGCGCGTCAAGAGTGACGTACTATCGACCGATGTAACAGAGAATCCGGTTCATTTTCAAAATAAAATATCTTTCCGATTCCAAAATAAATCAAACGAAAGTAATGTAAATTCTTTATTCTTTCTGTGTGGCCCGGTACCTAATGACCCACGGACCGGTACCGGTCCGCGGCCCTCGGGTTGGGCACCACTGATTTAAACAATACAACACATACACACACATCATTTGACAATAAAGTTGTATCCAATCCAATCCAATCACATCGGCAGTATGGCGACACCTTCGCACCCTAGCGCCCTCTATTGACCAACTGCCCCTGATGCATAGTACCCATTAATCATTTGCTCTATTTGTTTTATTCCTCTCCTCAGATAGTGGTGGCTGGTCCACATAACTGGAGGTTCAAGAAGATGTGTTGCTGCCCTCTGTTTGTTCTCATCCTTTTCGGTCTGTTGGTATACTTGGTATTCGTCATCCTTTTGTCATCTGGACTTCTAAAACACGTAGGGGAACCGACCGCCAAGGCGAATGGAACGACAAGCCACGTTAGCGTGTGGGAAGGCCTGATCATCGCTTCGTTTGGCGTTCCGGCCGCCAACGTCCTGAAGTTTACCTTCCTGATGATCAAGAATCTCCTTTTCAACCAGGAGCGCAACATCAAGAGAGGCATGGACACCGAGCGGGTCAGCAGCAAGCTGGGCTTCATGAATCAAGTCCGGAAAGAGATGTGGCTCCTCTCTCGCTTTGTCGAGTTCATGGAGGTGTTTGAGAGGAGAAGAATCAGAGTGGTCTTAAGGATCACCAATTTAGACCGCTGCGCCCCGCCCAAAATTGTCTCCGTTTTGGATGCGATCAACATCCTGCTGTCAGACGAGGACAGTCCGTTCATTTCGATTCTGGCCGTAGACCCGGATATTATCGTACAGAAGGTCAACTTTGCAGATGGCTGCTTTTGCAAAGAAGAACGGGCGTATGCGCTGTTGCGGCGAATTGTCACTCTGGCCTTCACCGTCCCGCCCCTCAGTGACGATTCAAAGCTCCGTTTATTTCACAGCTTGGCCGACGGTTCGAAAAATCTCGAGGACAGGAGCGTGAACGAAGACAACCGCCAAACTGGAGGTTTTGAATGGAACTCTTTAGCAAATGCATCTTCGGTTGTCCTATTCGAGACAAATGAAGCAATTCCACTGATGGGTAAAAGTGAGATAGATATAAAAGAGGCGGAAGTCGAAAATTGGGTCAAGAGGACGCTTGACGCCAATGAAAGGAAGTTAAAGGAGTACATCTTAGACGACTCCATGTCCATGAGGAGGGTGATCAACTCTATTCGAGTGACGGTGATCATCACGAGGGCTTTAAGGGCCGAGCTCCCTCAACCCGACCTCATCGCCGCCTGGGTGGTCCTGGCCAATCGCTGGCCCTGTCGCCTCAGTTGGATCATCCAGTGCGCCGAAGACGCTCAGCAGAGAAATGAAATCGATCAGAACATGGAGGCCGAAAGCCCCGATTCCGAGAGCTTGTGGAAGGTTTTCAGCGAGTCCAGGGCGGAGCTTTACGTGATGCGCTCTCAGATTGAAGACTTACTCGACCAGGATGGAGACCCGGAGATGTTTGAGAGATTTCTCAAGGTCGACTTCCACTTCACGATGAAGGATCTGAAGGCGCTCAGCCAGGTCACGGTGGACCTCAATCCCTCGATGAAGAGAGAGTTGTCTGTGATTCGAGGAACATCCAGGCTGAAAGATTCCGGTTGGGTGAGGACCTTTGCTCCTTTGCCAATCGCAGCTATCATCAATATGGATTCAGAAGATATTTGTAAAGAGGTAAGAAATATTTAAGTGGCGAGCCTGAAGGCTGCCATCACATTTGTATTTCAGCACTCTGATCTGGACCAAAATACATATTTTTGTCCTGATCTGTTCAGTGTTCATATAAAGGTAAAGTTGCCAACCACACACACACACACACACACATACACACACACACCGTTGAAATCCAGTTATTTTTTTCTTTGATGCTCAAAATTTAAGTGCAAATGTGCGATTTATTAAGCTATTTGTGGATGAATTCAAGAATAGGAACGTTTGTGAGGTGTTTAAAACAATGTTTCATGCTACGTTCTACTTGGACTGAAAAAAAAGGAGCAAAAATTTGCTGAGATGAGAGGGAGGCACGGTGGACAACTGGTCTGCGTGTCCGCCTCACATTGCAGAGTTGCAGGGTTTGTTTCCATCTCCGGCCTTTCCGTGTAGAGTTTGCAAGTTTTGTCCCTGTGACTGCGCAGGTTTTCTCCGGGTACTCCGGTTTCCTCCCACATTCTAAAAACATGCGTGGTAGGTTAATGGAACACTCGAAATAGTCCCGCGGTGTGATTGTCAGCGCGAATGGTCGTTTGTATATGTGTGCTCTGCGATTGGCTGGGAACCAGTTGAGGTTTCCCCCACCAACTCCCTGAAGACAGCTGGGATAGAATCCAGCATGCCCCGCGACCCTCCTGAGGAGAAGCGGATTTGAAAATAAAGGGATGTTCAGATGATGACATTTTACAATGAAAATGCAGGCGAGCTCGACAGCCTTGGCATGCAGACTCTGCATCCTGAGATTCAGGAGCAAAAAAAAAAGAAAAAAAAAAGAGATAATCATCAGATCACAATAACAAAGATAAAATAAAAACTATAATTGGCTATTATTTTTCCACTATACAGTATATTCTACATTCCTACATGGATAGTCCTTTTCCATTTAAGTTGACAGCTGACTGCACGCTCCTGGCAAAAAAAGTGCTGATGCAGCAGAAGACGGCATATTTGCTTCGCAGCAGTGGCTAAGTGGAGTTGAGCTTCAATTTTGTGAACCGGAGGACGACTCACGGAGACATTGACTATTTTGTTTCAAAGTAAGCTTCAACCAAGCGTCTTCTTGTAACATACAGAAGTAACATTTTGCGGTCCCTGTAGCAGGTTACTTATTTCATAAATGCAACACATTAAGGTTTTTTGATACATACAGATATGCTGCATTTTTAAAAAATGATAATCAGTTTGATGCCAAAAGGGTTTTGTGGCTCCTGATGTCTTTTTTTTTCTGTGGTAAATACATGGTAGGTTGTACAGTGATTTGAGTTTCTCAAACCTATGAGTAATTTAGTCTTCTCTTCACTTCGCATTACATGTTTTTTAGAATGTGGGAGGAAAACGGAGTCTTTAAGTGCAATTACTTTTGCTTTCTCTAATGCTCCATGTGTCTCTCCTGCCCCAGCTGGAATATATGAAATATCCCAGAAAGTATGCTGAGATTGTAAAAAGCAATCACATCACTGGCTCATCTCTGGTATTTGGTGACCCCGATGATATTAAAAAACTCCTCGACATGACCTTTGGAGAATGGACAACTTTCCGGCTCCGCTTCTTGGGTTTTCCACTCCATCTTCAACCACAATACAAGAACGTGCATCCCCCTCAGAGCCACCTGTCGAGACTTCACCTACATGGTTCTCCTCATTCCTCGTCAAATCCGCACTTGGCTAATAGCTAGGAATCCAGCACTCCCCTAAAATATTGCTCAACATTTATCTAATAAATTATGTTGTGTGTGTGTGTGTGTGTGTGTGTGTGTGTGTGTGTGTGTGTGTGTGTGTGTGTGTGTGTGTGTGTGTGCGTGCATGCAGCATGGTGGTAAGAATTGCGATTATGCTACCAAGTTGATTTTGATACCTCGTTTCTTGTTTTCATATCATGACAAAGACTTTGTGCTCAACTTGATACCAAAAACCCGTGAAATGCTTCCTCTCCACATTGGTGAGCAGAACAAATGTGTTGAAAGGTTTTGGTTTGTCAGTGTTCAATCATTGAGGCAAAAATACCTGCCGTGTGTGGCTTATAATTTGATATGAACTGCGACGGGAATTTTATGGACTGAATAGCACAAGGTGTGCACTGACTGATGAAGAGAAAAGCAAATATGAGCAGTGTGTGCTTGTGCGGTAAAATGTAAATGCAGTGTGTACATTTTCAAAGCAAGCAGAATCTATCAACTGATACTGTACGACACAGGTCGGCAAATGGAAAATCGGACCCTGAATAAATGATGCTGACACATTAAGTTTCGTTGTCACGTTTCTCATTCCGAAACACTTTAGCACCGGCTCATTCTGATGACGTAGTCTGACCCTGCTGAATGCCTCAGTCCGCTGAGTCACCGCAACAAATTAGCTCAGCGCTGCCATCTGCTGGAGGAAAGTGGTAGCTTCACCTTTGCTTTTTGAAAAATCATGAAAATCGATTCTGAACGTCGATTGATTGAATCTTGACAATTCAAATCCCGATAACTGAGTGAATCGATTTTTCTGCACACGCCTAATGAGTGGTGCCTAAGGTTCTCTCTTGAGCGGAAAAAAAGGTTTTGCACCTGAAATGGTATGCATCAAATAAATGAAGCATTAAAAAAAAGAAAAGAAACACCACCAAGGTTCCTTAAAATCGTTTATTTCCCACTAGCTGGCATTTACAAGAACATTACTCCAGTAACAGTTCTTTGGGAGTTTATTTGACATATTCGTGACAAAAATGTGTGGTACCTTCAATACACTGTTTGCTCTTTTTACTCATTTGGGCATGTGAAAGCAACAAAGCACCAGTGATCAGAATTGGCCAGTTGAGAATAATCCATGTTATACACACAAAT
The DNA here is from genome assembly GCF_001891065.2 of Hippocampus comes. Classification (NCBI taxonomy): domain Eukaryota; kingdom Metazoa; phylum Chordata; class Actinopteri; order Syngnathiformes; family Syngnathidae; genus Hippocampus; species Hippocampus comes. Next base: position 83,043 of record NW_017805745.1, on the reverse strand, counting down.
TCGAAGTGTTACTGCAAGGCACATTTAAAGTTACAGATTAGGACACATGCTGAATACAACTCAAGAAATATTAAACAATAATTAAGTAAATAGTAAACATATGAATTAACTTGTTTGGTGGTCAGAAGAAAATGGATGCCACTTTTATTGAGAATATAACAGCTCAGGTCACTTTGGGGCAGTATTATACTGTATTGGTTTTTTTTACATATGTAGATATATTTTCGAAAGGGAAAACAAACATTTTAATAACCCAGGGTGAAAATCTTTTTTTTGTTTTGTTTTTTTATTGTTCGGCCAACTTCAGCCTACTTGCGTGCTAAAGACTCAGCCAGCTTCTTCAGCCTTTTCTTCAGCTCAAGGGGAAACTTCTCATAGCACTTTTTACAAACAGGCTTCATGTCAAACTCAACAAACTTGTTCCTGCAAAATAGGAAGGAACAGCAGGTTAAGATTCCAAATGTATTCAATTGACTAATATTAAGCTAAGCACTCTAGCGAATGCAATTGATGAGCCGCATGTGAAGGCGCTTTTGTTTGTGTTGAATAATTGAACTACTGAAACTGCATTCAATTATTTTGTTGAGACTTTTCACTGCAGGGCTCGGTTGCTGTTTCCCGCAACTCACAGTGGGCTTTCACCGGAAAAAGTGATGGAAACTGGCGTGAACATTGCGAAAAGATGTACATGGCCTACCATAAAGTGTCATGCATCTTCATGCCACAGAGGAAAAGAAAGGCAGAAACCGCAGCAGCCGGCAGAAGCGATGGAGACTTATAAAAGAATTCTACTGAGAAGCAGCGGGCTTTTTCTTGCGCTCTTTGGCGCCGCGCTCACGGCGGGCCAGGCGGCGTTTCAACTCCTCAGGCAAACACTCATAGCAACGCTTGCACGCGGGCTTCAGGTCAATTTCAACAAACTTATCTCTGGGATGAACAAAACAGACACCACGTGAAGCATGTAGAGAGTGAGAGAGGAAACCCGGAGGGACAAATGAGAAGACGACAATGTATGACGACATGAGGGAAGTATTGTTAGGTTAGTCGGCTGCTCGTCAAGTTGGTGGGGAGCGCAATCACTTACTTGAGGGTGAGCTTTGTGTTGCAAGTGGAGCAGGAGAAACAGCTGACGCACCAGGCCTTGTTGAGAGCAGACACCACTAAGGGGGGAGAAGAAATACTGCAGCTCATTTTTACTGTCCAGGCATTTGTAATATCGTGACCGATAAGAACTACTCAATTTTAATAGATGCGATGGTCACTGACATTTTAACCCTTTCATGCACCAATAATGCTAACCTGTAGCCTGATAACATGATAAGCTGTCCACTGTAGTAACCGCTGCCCTCGAAAGGGTTAATGAGCTTTATTTACTGATAAGATTTCTGGATTACTGTAATGCACTTTACTTTGGAGTTAGGCAGTCCTCCATTAGGGGTCTCCAGTTGGTCCAAAATGCTGCTGCTCACCTGATAACAGGTACAGAACTCATAGGAGGGAGCACATAACTCCTACTCTGGCGTCCCTTCACTGGCTCGCTATACATTCTAAGAGTTTTTTTTTAAGATCCTATTATTTGTTTTCAAATCTTACCTGTCTGAGCCCCCCCCTACACACCTGCCCGGTGCCTCAGGTCTGCGGACCAGACATTATTTGAGGTACCAAGAACTAAGCGGAGGCTCATGGGGGATCGAGACATTTCCCTTGCTGGTCTTTCTCTTTGGAGTGACCTCCCAGTGAACATTCGGCAAGCCTCCTCGCTGCTCATCTTTAAAACTCATCTCAAAACTCTCTTGTGTTCTTTGGCTTTTGACTCAGCATGAGTCAGACTTGATCTTAGTTTTATTGTCTTTGTGCTTTCTACTGTCTTCGTTATAAATTTATTGCTTTATTGTTGTATATATCTCGTAACAAGTGTGCAATGACAATAAAGGATTCATTCATTCATTCATTCATTCATATATGTGATATTTGCTCCATGCACAGCACTTTGTATCCAGCAGTGGTTGTTTTTAAGTGCTCTAGAAATACAGTTGAGTTCAGTTGAGAATTTCTAGATCAATACTTACCATCGCCCTCAATCACACGGTTGCAGTGGTAACACACATCGCCGAACAGCTTAAAAATAAACGCATCAAAATTAGATATTTAGAGATTATATTTGGAGAAACGCGAGCATTTTAGCTGGGCGCTTTTCTTCTGACCTGGTTATAATGCGTCTCGCAGTAAGCCAAGCCCTTTCTCTCATAATGGCGGTGGCCAAGGAATGGCTTCTCACACTTGGCGCACACGAAATGCTGCAAGCACACAAAAAAAAAAAAACAACAACAGGTTCCAGTGAATAAGTGAAAGAGCAAATACTATTCACATTCTCTAAAGTCTTCTCCAGAGAAAAATATTTACTCAAGTGTGTCAAATTCAAATAGGGAGTGTGACTGTCAATGCAAAATGACCAAGTTAGCAACCTGGCGTTGCACACACACCTCAACGTGCCACTGCTTGCCCATTGCATTGACCACACGCCCCTCGATGGGTCTCCTGCATGCGCCGCAGATCGGCACGCCCATCTTGTCATGGCAGGGCAGGCAGAAAAGTTCGCCTTTCAGTTCCCTGGCTTCAGCTGTCAGCTCTTTCCTGTGGAGAGTGTGGTACAGTCATGACGAGCCATACGTATCACGCACAGGCAGGCAGGCAGGTATTGTTAAGTGTCATCTGTGCGCACTGACACTGTACCTTGGAGATGTCTGTGTAGAGTGAAGCAAGAAGCGAGAGTACTGACCCACAGTTGTTGCAGTTGAAGTGGTCGGGATGGTAAGGATCATTCTTAAAGATCAGCGGATGCTCTTCAATGATGGCGTGACACTTCTGGCAGATGTATTTGCCGAGGCCGCGGGCCTTCTCGCGATTATGGCACGGGCGACACAGGTGCCTGGAATAGGAGGAACATTTGGAGCGCTTGGCGAGGTAGAACACACGGGGAGGAATAATGATTTGCTCGAATTGCTGTGTCGAAGCCAACAGTTTTGCGGTTCAAATAAACCGACTCGGTATACAGGCTTTCAAAATGCACACAAACCTGCCGGCGTTTTTGACAAAGCCCACGTCAGCCAACACAGCCTGGCAGATGTTACAGCAGAAGCAGTCAGGGTGCCAACTGTTATTCATGGCCTTAATAACACGACCAATGATGAACTCACCTGAAAGAGACCACAAGTGATAGATTTACGTCACTTTTCTTTTCTGTCCTGCTGATAAGAACTCCCCTGCAATCAGTGGAAAAGGATCATTGAGCGAATCGATAGCTGGTGTTGCCAGTTGCTGATATGAATTCAAATTGTATATTGGAAAGTTCAAGTATGAACCATCCCTTGTTGAGATTCCACAAGATGTCGAGCACTCTTCTTTTCACACTGCACATATGATTGTGAACCACATGTCACTCACATCAACGGAGCTTTTAAATATACAGTATTTCCACATATTGCTGCACTTTATCATTAGCTAAACGAGTGCGGGACATCACCTAAAAAATAAAACAGTACTCACATTGTTAAATAATGCAATCAGACAATCCCATTATCTGTATATTGGAAAGTTCAAGTATGAACCATCCCTTGTTGAGATTCCACAAGATGTCGAGCACTCTTCTTTTCACACTGCACATATGATTGTGAACCACATATCACTCACATCAACGGAGCTTTTAAATATACAGTATTTCCACATATTGCTGCACTTTATCATTAGCTAAACGAGTGCAGGACATCAACTAAAAAATAAAACAGTACTGCAATCAGACAATCCCATTATTAGCTCTTGTACTTCAACTTACAAAGTGGATTTCATGACGTTGGTACATTCAATCAAGAGTCCAGTCAATGTGGAATTTACATTCTTGCGGTTTGGTTTCATCTCATCTTGTTTTACTGATTAAAAAAATATTCATTCTTAAGGTAGTACAGTTCAACACCCACCACATTGGCGACAGCAGGGAGCAAAGAGCATCTGAAAGTCGTGTTCACAGTATTTTCTGCCTTCAAACTGTAAAGCAAATGAGATCCATTGGATAAAAACATATTCAAATCATAAGAGTGCTTGTAATCAGCGACAGTTTTTTTTATTACTTGGCGACAGCAGGGAGCAAAGAGCATCTGAAAGTCATGCTCGCAGTATTTTCTTCCTTCAAACTGCAAAGCATTGAATAAAAGCATATTCAAATCATAACAGTGCTTGTAATCAGCGACAGTTTTTTTTATTACCGTGAGTCATGCTTGATAATGAGACCTACATGAAATGAAGCACTACCTCATAGAAGAGTCCTTCCGGAAACTGCTGGAAACACTGGGCACACACGAAGCACTGCTCATGGTACAATTCTCCATTGCTGTTAACAATCTTCTCAGTGGGAGCAAAGCCACTCTTACATCGCTCACAGGCTGCACTGGCCAGGGCATTGGCGATGCTGTTGCATGACACGAGAAAGCAATAAATTAGTCATCTTACACGACACTTGATGAATAATTGCGTTTTTCACACAACTCCAATTTCATCGACAACGACGTTTCTTCCAGCACTTGTTACCATCGAAGCCAATCAGGGGAGGAAACCTAAATTACTCAACGCAAACTCATCCTCTAATTCGGTGAGAAAGAGAGGCACGACGACGTGGCTTCGCCTTTAAACACAAAAACGCACACCTACCTACAGACTTTGTCTTGGCATGGACGCATTAGTAAGTGTTCACTCTGTTATTACTGCCCATGCCGACATACATACTTAATTGCAAAAAGAAAAGTTGCAGGGTTGAAAAAAAAAACTAATTAGCATGCTAACTTGCTAACGTTCGCTCAAGAGTAAAAAAATATCTTTAGCAAAACTGTACATTTCTTTTAATAATCAGTCCGTAATGAAGAACTTGTGATATAGCACACGTCCTGTTAAAAAGACGTTAGCTTTGGCTCGCCGATCGCTTGCGCTAGCTAGCTCTTGAATTAGCAGCACTTCACTCTGTTATTACTGCCCATGCCGACATACATACTTAATTGCAAAAAGAAAAGTTGCAGGGTTGAAAAAAAAAACTAATTAGCATGCTAACTTGCTAACGTTCGCTCAAGAGTAAAAAAATATCTTTAGCAAAACTGTACATTTCTTTTAATAATCAGTCCGTAATTAAGAACTTGTGATATAGCACACGTCCTGTTAAAATGACGTTAGCTTTGGCCCGCCGATGACTAGCGCTAGCTAGCTCTTGAATTAGCAGCAGTGAATGCTCGCTGTGTTAACTCGGTTCATGTTAATGTTGACGCTCACCTGCCCGTCACTCCGGCCACCCCCAGCATCACCTCTTGACTTTCAAGATTATAGAAACGTATTTGGTCAATTGAAGTGTTGGTTCTTCTCTCTGAGCTCAGTTTTTTTTTTTTTTTCTGGGATAGGGCGAAGCCTTGCCCGTGTCGTCGCGCTACGTGAAGAGACTTGCCCGCTGGATCAAGACTGCTCCAGACAACTCCACTCCTCTCGCAGGGGTTGGAAGTTCAACCTCACGCTGCAGCTGCTGGCGCATTTAAATCTGTAAATGTCGCTGTTGCACATATGTGTTCCGATTTGAATCCAAAACACGGTTTTGATTAAAAAGATGCAAGTGCATCAAATTGAACCGCTTTAACATATGTGAAGATCGAGTTCCTCTTTTTTTTTTTTTTTTTTTTTTGCTCATGTCCACAAGTGTGCATGAAATTTGACCCATGACAGTGAACATACACTGTCGGTGGCACCCACTGGAGCAGTGCTTAAGCACCAGGGGATTAGTTCAGGTTATCGGTGCCTTGCTCAAAGACACGGCAGCCGTGTTTCGGGTCAATAGACAACAGGTTGTGTTCTCTGGTTGGTTAGTTTTGGTTTCCATTAGATCTACTGTCAGGCATCTATGTTGAAATCTACTGAGATATTTAACCCAACCCGGATAACTGTTGAGCCATTCGTACGTATGCAGGTACATTTAGCCGTGCTATTGCAACGAAGGACAGGTGCACAACCTATCAAATAACAGCGCATTTTATTTCACACCGTGGAGCAAATAGGGACAGTGGCTGAGAATCTTAAATTCCAGAAAAAAACACATGCTGTTTTAAGATACGGGTATCTAGCTGTGTAGTCCTGTTGCATTCATATGTTTAAGGGAAAAATAGCTTCTGGTTTTCAATTTAAAACAAGACTGACAAACTTCTGACCAATATTAGCCTATCCGCAGACACCTAAATTGGGTCGATGAAGAATTCTGTCACTTGAAATGTGTTTTCACAATGCGGCCGGAAGTTAGCGTGCCACTTCACGCTGAACGCGCAAGTGCTCCACGCCATTTAGGTGGTGGTTTTGTTTTTTTCAAATAAATGAATATTTGAAAAAAATAATTAACTGCACAAGTGCCCATGCCCTGAGAATTAAATTATTTCTAGCTTTGCTATTGTGCACTAACACGGACAGATGAACAAAGGTTGTGTCCACCAATACACGGTCTGCATTTATGAAGACATTCTACCCTACAGCAAAAAAGAACAAAGCCCACTGCCAAGGTCATGCACCCATGTAGCAGATGGCGAACATTTGCAAATAAATAAATAACAAAAGCCTGATCGTCAACCTTGAACAGGCAAAGCGGTGCATAAAAACGGATGAAAGGTTTCAACACAATGATTTAAAGGGTTCCTTTATTGAACAGTCCAAGGGTAATGTCCTTCAGTGAGTCCACAGACAAGAGACGTGCTTTGTGTATTTTAAGACTTTATCCAGTTACATTCTGCTTGACAGCCAAGAAAAATGGTGAAAAATGAAAACATCTCACTGACAGACAGCAATAAAGTTTCACCCGCCGAGACGTTAGTTGAGCACTTACGCGGGATGATTTCCATTTTTGAATTCTAATTACATATCAACAGTGATGACTATTCAAGCATTGGAGTGGGTTCCTCTTGCAGGTATACCAAAAAATAAAAATACAAATCCCAACTAACCGGACTTTTGAGTCGTACAAAATAGATGTAGGTCTGCTCAGATTCAACCTGAGATGATGCTGTTGCATCAGTACAGCTAGAGGCCCTTATAAACTGTGTGCATTTTGTCAAATGTATAGTAGAGTACTTGTAAATCCTGAGGACTGTACTTTACGTTTCAAAAATCCAGGAGCTCATAGACAGCATCATCAATTCACAGCTACGAGACCGTCCGTCATGTGTCGTCTATCGCTAAGTGTGTTGGCGATCAAATACGTTGTGGGTGCCTTTTAAAATAACCTTGAGTTAAAATACTTGGCGATGAAGAACAATGGCTATACCCAGAATTCATTCAGAGACGAAAACTGCCAAATACTGGATAACTGCCTAGTACACAGGTGTCAAACTCAAGGCCCGGGGGCCAGATCTGGCCCGCCACATCATTTTATGTGGCCCACGAAAGCAGCTCAAACATGTCAACCTCCATGATCCTTTCTAAAATGTCTACCAAAATGTCAAATTCTCATATGTAATAAATAAGAGATCTATTCGAAGGATTTTCTTGTTACCAAACCCCTCATGATAGTAACTAAAACAATAGTTGAATCAACATTTATTCTTGACTTCTTTATATGGTTTCAGTCATAGCGGCCCTACAAGTGAAACGGTAACTAAAACGTGGCCCGCGCCAAAAATAAGTTTGACACCCCTGGCCTAGTAGGTACAACCATCCATTTTATTCTGTCTGTGGCATCATGACCTATTTCACCACCCAACCCAGCCCTGGTTCACCCCGAAACACACTAAGAAATCTTTAATCGCAAGGACAAAAATATGAGCTTTTAAAGGTTATTCACTGCAAATCTCTCTATACGGTCTGTGAGGGCCATTAAAAGTGATTCTTTCACCCCGTGCCTCCGTTTCCTGGAGACAATGTCAAAGGTGGACTGTCTGTAAAAAGCTGAAATTCAAAGCAGATTGTGATTCTAATTTGAAAGGTTCTCCTTTATGTCAGAGGCGTACGGTTTATTACTCAATAAATACATACGGACATCCAGGATACCACTGCCGCAATGTCCCCTACATTCCAAAACATTTCTGTCGATTCCCACGGAAAATGTCATCCCTAAAATCTGCTCCTGTCAAATCTGTACGTTGCTGAGAGAACAAAGCGCTGAAGGTTTTGTCAAAACAAAAACAATTAATTTAAAGATATATAAATATACAGAAAAAAATATATATATATACACAAAGAACAGCCTGGCAGACGTGAGAACAATTTGAACAGATTTCTTTTGGAACTCACGGGATTAGATCCAAATCTAAATCGATGGAATTTTGTCCATGTTGGATAATGTACTAGAGTACATTTCATTTTTCGCAATAACGCTCCAAAAAAAAAAAATCTCGCCGCAGCTCCCCACCCTCGAACGACTTCACCAGGTGGGCATCATGTCAGGGAACCAGACGCGGCCCAGATGCTTCGACACCTCCCAGTGGATATCATCCAGCCCGTAGCGGTGATCTGGAACAAGCACTTCTTCCATGATTGACAACTGGGTCAGTCTGTCTCCGCACATCTTGACAAACTCCACAAAGGCGCTGCAAGACACTTCGCACTCTCCCAAGCCGATGGCCGAGAGCTGCGTGCAGCGCTGAGCGATGCGGATCAGCTCCTCATCCAGCGGCCGCAGCCCATTGGCGCACACCACCAACTCCACCAGGCGAGGGCAGGTGAGCCCGACGCGGCCCAGCACGTCTTTGCTGACCGAGCGGCCGAAATACAGATGCGTGACGGGCAGCTCGTCACGGAAGAAGGGGCCAAACTCATCCTCGTAGAGGAAGAAGTACATGACCAGGTTGAATTTCGGGGAGTGGCGCACCATGGCGTCCCAGCTGCTCTTCTTGATTGTATGGAACTGCTGGCCCGGATTCTCACTCACCACGTCGATGCGCAGGTGCTCCAGGTGAACGTGCTTCTCTGAGGAAAGTGCGATGAGGAGCTCGTCGCTCAGCAAATGGTAGTTGAGAGCCAATTCTCGCAGACCGTGGCACTGATCGGCCACACATAGGATGCCTGAGGGAGGAGAATGTGACTTAGGCCATGAAGAAAAGACCGAAGTTGCGCAGTTATACTCAGAAGTAGTCAAGAAATTTTGGAATGCACTGCTAAAAAACAAATCAAAACTTCATTTCCTTTTCGCTTCTTCCCGAAGACCTCCACATTTTCTATTTGTTAAAAGTTCAGCCATGGGGCCAGACAGAATTGATCTCGCCAAGACGGATTGCTGCAGCAACTTTGCACACCAATAGCAACAATTGTTGTAGATCAATCGAATGGTAATGATAATTTATCACGAGGCCTTATTCCCTAATTTGTTCTCGTCGTCAGTACCTGCGGGTGACACGTGAGGACAACTGCTCATTTTCAGCAGTTTCAGCGTGTCGCTGTTATTGGCCACGAGTACTTTGAGGGAGGGGTCGTCCACAGGCGTGTCATCAATCTTCAGGGAGGACAACGATTTGGAGTTGACAAAAACCACCGTCAATGCTGAGATGAAGTGAGACTGTTGAACAGATACCGCAAAACAACAAATATGTGAGTTTACTTTTATATCTCGATGGCAAAAGCACCATAGCCGATTGTGCTCAGAAAGACGGCAAACGCCGGCAATGTCGACAACGGGGATGATGTCATTATTTTCGTCATGCTATGCTTTTGTCGAATTGTTGCTTTTGTTTAATTATGGTGTTATTTTGAGACGGCTCATTTTCAGGATGCAGAAGAAACATTTGGTCGGACTACGACAGGTATGACAATTCTACCGCGGAAGATTCTACTGACCTTCGGCAGCTCCATGAAGCTGGGCCGAGCCGTGGAGATGAGGCCCAGCGTTTTCAGAGAGCAATTAACAAGCTGAGAGAGGATGTCGCATGCCGCTTCTGCTGACTCTCTGCTGCTGTCCACCTGGGTGAGGAATGACAAAGACTCCGATTTGAGCTGAGACGGCACATCCGCAACGGCACCTGTTCTCCCCTCGCAGACGGCTCGTACCTTGAAGCTGACGTACTGCAAGTGGTCGGCGTGCCTTTTGATGATTTGCTTAATGAGGTCCGGGTGTGTGGCCTTCAGGTAGGAGCTGGCTGGCTGATTCAACTCAAACTCAAAGCATCGCCACAGCTCAGGCATGTGAAAAGCGTGGTTCCAGCCTCGGCACACCTGCGTTCATACAAGTCGCATCAGTCCCGCCTGGTCCGAGTCACCCCAGAATTAAAACACCCAGGAAATTGCAACAACTCTCTCAATACCATCATCTGTATTTTCAATCCGTTATGACATTAAATGACTTGGACTTAGCCATGTGTCCAATGTTGCCTTAGCCACCAGGGTCAGAGGTCACACCCCTTCCTTGGAGGAAGTGCACAGAAAGTAATGGATCCTGACTAGACGGAGTGCAAGTAATGACCTGAAAACTGAACTCACCTTCTTATTGTTTTCTAAAATGGTTTATGGGTAGAGGTGTCAAATTTGTTTTTGTTCAGGGAACACATTCATCCCAGTTTGATCTCAAGTGGGCCGGACCAGTGCATTTGCGGCCCAAGAAACTATAACTAAGTCCACGTTTCCCCATTTTTGGATGCAAACGATTCCATTTGGAAAATATTCACATTTATGAATTATCTTGATGAAAATCTTGTTTCAAATAAAAAGAGTGCAATTTCAACACTATTTGGAATCACGTGCAATTCAACTTAAGAGTCACGGTGGCACCTTTTATAGAGCAACTAATGATAACGAAATCATTTGAAATTGACATAATTTCCATGTCCATCGGTAAGTCTTGACAATCTTAACTAAACTCATCACACCACACAAACTAAGGCGGTAACTATTGAGAAAGAGGTTATTCGGCTATTTTGAAAATATATGTATAAAAATACTAACGAGCTTTGGCAGTCCGTGAAAAAAATTAAATTGTGGTTGCAAACCAATCTTATTTGAACTGAAGCATGCTTACTTCGCTCCTGAAACTTTGCATTTTAGAGCCTTCACAAGGGCTTCAACATCAGGCGTGCAATACTGAGTTGCAGACGATTTGAGAATGTCATTTAAATCGTCATCAGAGCACCCTCCAGTGGACAAAACCAGCAACGACAGTTAATTTGGTAGAAAATTTGAAATTGTTCTGTCCCCATGGCCCAGATTGGACGCTCTGGTCAGCTGATTCTGGCCTGCAGGCTGCATGTTTGACAACATTGATTTATGGAGTTCATTTAGGTTGTCATTACATCCCCATATCAAAATTCCCTGGACTGCTTTTGGAATGATTTTGCAAATGACAAAAAAAACAAAACAGCAACTGAGAGGTGATTAATTATGATAATGAAAATACAATTTCCACTATAGCTGTCTTAAAATTACCATTTAAACTGTATGTCAGTCATTCACATCTTTCTTTCTCTGCGTGCAGAAGTCCAACAGTTGTAAAAGTTCTGTGTAAAAGAGGAAAACCATTGCTTCCTGCCGAGTACTTTCCACTGATTGTACTGACTCTAGATTTGCTCAAATGTGTACCTGAGATGCATACGCTCTATCCAGCAGAGGCAGGTACTGGAATATGTGGAGAAGGACCTCCTGCGGCAGGCACTCCCAGTGGACCGCTTCTTCGTCAAGTTCTGCGTCCCTCCTCTGTTTACGAGACCGCTTGAGAGACCCGCTACTGGTGCCGCCCCCATCCTCCTGTTTAGTTCCCTGGAGACCTCGTTTCATCCTGGAGGTTACAATCGGTCGACTGTTGAGGGGGGCCGTGGTAATCACGTAATTATGTGAATATGCTTGATCAGACAACAGATGTAATTACACTGAACTGATGGAATTTACATGATTTAACAGTATTTATACGTTCTTCAAATATAATAAGATTATCAATTATTACTATTAGTGCCGTTGCCCGCCAATATTCTGTCAAAATAATTTTCATATTTAATTCAGAAGAGCAAATGGGGATAATGATGTATGGTAGGTTGACATATATTCAAAGTCAGCATTGCAACGACTCGGCTCATCTGATAATGATCAGCGATCACATTCAAGAGGGTGGACACGCCTCCCTTTTGCCACAACAAACACGAGCGTCTCGTGAGCAATTCATAAACACTACGTTATCTTCGACTCGCCAAAACTGGTTTCCCAGCCAAGATAACAAAAAAAATGCAGTTAGCTCTGACTCTCGGGTTATATCTAGCATTGGCTAAAACTGACCGCATTAGTAATTTGCTTACACACACACACACACACACACACACACACACAACAGTTAGCTCGCTCACTTGCATGTCATGTAGCTTAGCCAAGCCATACTTAGCACGTTCGAGAAAATGTAGAGCTGCCAACGTGCAATCGTCGAGTTAAACACAGATACTAACAAGAGTCCCAAAAGTCTTCCGCTTACCTGATTTCGCCTCAGTCAGCTGCTTGTTATAAAAAGCTACCAGTGAGCGTCAACCAGGTCCGACACAACAAAACTGCGTTCGGGCTGCCCGACCGCTCAAACACATTGGACCATAAAGCGTCGCGATTGATCGAGAGATTGGTAAATATCAGCGAGGATGCGAAGAGTGGAGATTTCCAGACGCCGTTTCGTCTCCGAACGCGTGACCCAGATTCGTCCGACAGGGCTGATTCAGTAGTTAGTCAGTCAGTTTAAGATGGCGTTTGCGTTGCTGGCGTCGAGAAGCCGATCGGCTGCCTGACCTGCCTGCGCTTACAGTGAAAGGTCAACCGGGGGCGCTAATTCACTGAGTTTTCTATGCTACTCGAGTTTCATTTTAACAATGGGGATAACGTTAAAAATCAAAACAAACAAACAAAACCCACACTGGTAAAAGTATGGTATTGCTATATAAAGTACAGACATTTGCCCTTGGTTCACCATCTTTCTCTCACATTCCCCAGAATATGCATGTTCGTTTTATTACGGCCAATTTCTACTTTTCCAATTTCCTTCCAAATCGTCCACGAATATGGAAGTGAGTGTGATGTTTGCTCAATGTGCTGTGATTGGCTGGTGAGCTCTCGCCTACTAACCAGCGACAGTATAGAGCGCAAGCGCACTATACTGTCGAAAATGGATGGATGGGTGAACGTGTAAGTGGGTCTGCTCATTTTAAAGTTGTATTGTCATAGTAAGACAAAGGTTTCTATCTGTAAGTTTGCTATTCTGAGGTATACATTAGTGTGTCCTCCTGTAGAACAGCCTGGAAATGTTCTCAACTTGAGGCAAGCTCGGTGAAAATGACATCCACGGTGTGTACAAATGTACACGAATCAATTGACTACTACAGTGCTGATGAAGAAATCAGAAATCCAAAAATACTCCCTGAAGACAGAGCATTGCGTTAAACAAAGACACTCCAAGTGCATCTGTGGAACATAAGTGCAGTTCATGGAATCCAGACCAACAAGGTTGAATGTTTCGTATTGAATTTATTAAATTTTGTGTTTTGCAGGATGGTCGGTTTTAAACACTGAAGATTGTTTTGGTTGTGAAAACATAAGTCTACTGATCTTACAGGAATTAAAACACGAATGCCAGACCGTAAACAATTTCTCAAAGGAGCAGTGGAGGAAGTTCTTAGGGGTTTGTATATTGAGGTTTACAGTGCAATCAATTTTAATAACGAACAGTGCAACAATTCAAATACAAAAGTGTTTCATTCATTGGAATTTGGAACCGTGAGTAAAAACAGTTTGCACCGCTTCAACAAATATGCCATTCTTTCACGATCAAAGTGGTGGTTTTATTTTCCCACAAAGTCAGTCCAATGCTGAACCGGCGCAGTAAAAGACAGATACACTCATCACACATTACGAAAAGTCTGTCACTTGTCATTACCTGACTTTTTTTTTTTTCACATATGGCCGGAATTTCAGGTATTTGCTCTCAGTAAAACAATAAAGCAATGTCACCTTCCCTTTTTAAACGTGTGGTGCTGCAGAGTAGAAAATGAATAACTGATGATGGGAGTCAGTTACATTTGGCCTAGTGATGCTATTTTTTTATACCTTAATGCTCACTCTGTGGGTAAGAATGGAAATTGCAGCATTGATTATTGAGCAGCATCAAAGGGGAAATCAATCAATTTGAAGAAATCCAAAAGGAATTGCAACTATGTGCTTCGAATTGTAACCAGTTTTGCCAATTGTTGAGCTAGTTCAAGCTCTTTTGTCATTTACGCATCATGCATTTCGAGGTGAGCAGTAAACCTCATCATCAACAAGGAAAGTCATCAAAGTCACCAGATGAAAGAGTAAATTACAACACATGTATGCTGTTAATTCCAACAACCAGAATTTAAGGCAGAAGGCAAACGGTAAAAATAGCTTTTTCATTTGAGAGGCTTCAAATAGTCTGCGTGGTGCTTGATAGATTAATAAGCAAAAACAACCCAATAGCTCAAGATAGTGTAGGAGTTGTCTTGTTCTTGATTAAATGATTAAGGGACAGGTCATTTAGCTTTGACCTTGTTTATTTAAAAAAAAAAAAAAAAAATCGGAATCGACTGCATCACACGCTCAACACCATCTGCTTCCGCTCACAGTTGCACTTTCTTCTGCTCCCAAACACATCGCTGCCTTTGTGATTCTTGCAGACTCCATGAGCGATTTAACCACAGCAACGGATGCTTTGCCCTCGTCCACAAAGTCATCAGCCTTGCCAAAAGCCAGCACAACTTGCGTCGTTTGGGCGCTTCTAATCGTAGATTACACTGTTGTGCAGTGGGCCATGGCTCACGTGTGGTTGCTGCTGTTAGGTAATTGTCTCTTTGTTGGGGAGTCTCTCATTCTTTGGGCGGCACAGTGTGTATGGACAGGCACGCCGCCCGGCAGACACACCACTTCGGGGTCACTGAAGGTGTTGTGGCATAAGTGGCATCCCTTCTTTGTCGACACAGCAATTGGCTTCTTTGTCTCTTTCAACTGGATCAGAAAAAAAAAGTGTGTAAGAGATGTGGTCCAGCAATGAAAACTATTTCCAATACAAGGGATCTTTGACTGAATTGTGGTATGAACTATGAATATCAATCAAATATGCCAACATACAAAAACGACAAAACTTTTGTCACCATTAATGTGAAAAGAAAAAAACCCACGCAGGCACGGGGAGATCATGCAAACTCCACACAGGAAGGCCGGAGCCTACACTTCGACACTGTGAGGCCGACGTGGTGCGCACACTGGTGCAACCAAATAATCTCAGTTGGTTAACCTCCCCTCTCTCGTAGAGTTAATTCCACAAAAACCTGACATTTGAACAGGCATTTTACATCCGCTATATGCATGTTTGTATGCATGTACTCTGTGCGTAATGAGGCGTTCACCTTATCGTGCAGTAGTTGAAGATGTTCCGAGTGGGCAAGCCCGAGAGCAATCTGGGACGTGCGGGAGGCATGCATACTAGCCCTGATGGCTCGACCCAGAAAAGGCCGGAGTAGCTGCAGCGACCAGCCTTCCGGCAGTGTCCTCAGCACCCGGACAGGATCAAACAACTCTCCGTGACGATTCAGGAGGTCAACCGCTGCCATTTCTAGATTGCCGCTGTCGTCGCACACTGCTGACTGGGATTTCCCGGTGGCGCTTTTGTCAAGATACATCCCCAGGAGGAGGTGGAACAGCTGCTGTTTGTAAGCAGAATCCCGACAAGACGAGGTCCAAATACAAAAGGCTTCAGCAGATTGGAAGTCTCTCAGCTTGTGCACTAAAATATGCAGCGCTTTATCATGGTCCTCCAATTTTCCATACAGAGTTGCACGCTCCAGCAGCAGTTGCTCGCAGTTTTCCATCTTACCTAAATAATGTAGACGCAAAAAAAAAAAAAAAAAAATTGATGAAATAAACAAACATGCAGTCACATCAGTAGTTCTTGAACAGAAAGAATCTGGAGGAAACTTTTGTCGCAAATAATTTTGTAATGGTCACATTTTAGTATGACAGTGATGAGAAACATGTTGCCCCATCAAATATCAAACAGCTCTCGATCATCAGAATGCATTTCCCAATGACGAGCTCACCTAAAAGAAACTGAACTCGGTACAAATTGGACTCCCTGAGTAGACCTTGGAGCTTCTCTCTGGATCTGCTGAGCTGCTCTTCATTGGTCGGAGACTCTGACAGTAAAGAGAAGACCCTCTCCAAGTACAGGACTGCCAAATGCGTGTGGAATTGCTCCTCCTACAGTCAAGAAAAGAATCACAACTGCAAATTTATCGATATTAAAGGTCCTCTCAAATAGTCAGAACACCGGCACATAGAGTTGTGCATTTAAAATGATGTCTGTCGGAAAAAACAAAAAACAAAATCAGTGTGAGCCTGATGATGTCAGCTCCAGAATGATGCTAACCTATTGCAATTGTTTTCCTGTTTTGTCAACGTTATTTTCTCATGAAAGTTAACTAAATGGGCTGGACTAAGCAGGAGGAGTGTAATTTGCAGCAATCATTTCAACGATTCTGAATTTTACAATACATCTTTATTGATATAGTGCTATCACAACAGCCGCAGCTGTAACAAAGCGCTTTACAGAACAGTTAAGATAAAAAAACAAAATACGGTCATATAAAACAACACACAAGACATGGACAGTCATGCAAGTGAGTTTAGGGAAATGTGGATCATCTTGAGGCCATCCGTCCTTTAAGTCCAGTACAATACAACCATTTTTGTTTTTAACCTTTGATACAACATAAAACAAACCAGCATTTAATAATATGCTCGATTTGTATAGTATAAGCTCCTATCACTCTTTCTATGGCCATCCTGTTCACATGAAGATTCTGTGAGCGGTACCTGAATCCGTCGTTCATGCACCAGGTGTTCCAAGTAGAGAAGAAGAGCCTCCCTGTGCCTTTCCAGGTATGTAATGACATCCTCGGGATTCATGTCTGACTGGGCTTTGCCAACAGACCTCTTAGTGAAGATGTGGACAGCTGTCTATGAAGAAAAGTGAAAGCCACGGGTTACCATTGCACCTAAATTGCATGATACACGCTAGCAAATGAAAGTGCTGTGGCCACAACAGCAGTAATGGAGAGGTATTTATTCCACAATACGTTTATTATTCCGCTTGTGTCATATGATGAGTTTTTTTTTTAAGTTTTGGTTACCTTATTGAGCTACGTTGGAGAAACAATAGTTTTCTTTGACTATGACTTGTCGTCATTTCACAATGAACTGAAAGTAACATCTGCAAGCAACTAATAGAGGTTGACCTACAGTGGGATTCTTGTGTAGGGCCCAGGTTGCAAACTTCCACACAAGGTCCACATCGGCAGTGGAGCTGAGAAAATCTACAATATACTCAAAGAGATCAGGTCTTGTAGAGTCCTGCAGTTCCCTGTCTGCAACCCGAATCCACATGGGGGGGGGGGGGGGGGGGGGGGGTGAAAAAAAAGTACGTAAAGAATTCCGTCCTATTGCATTGGTGTAGTTTCACACATGTGAGTTTACCTGAAGTGCTGCCGGATCCTGACCATTACAATGGTAAAGCAGCCCAAGTGCAAAATATCTGGGAAACGGAGGAAGGAAAACGATGCTTGATGAAACAAGATCTTTTCTGGGATACTTTTTTTATACAAAGTACTGCGAGAACCAATACAAGGGTGGTAATCGGCAGCTGCATATGTGATAGAAATACTGTTTGACGCCTTTCCCCTTATCAAGACATGAATTAACTCTGCACTCAAACTCGGTGTTCATTGTTGCGATTGTGGCTGCATTCAAAGATTCAAACTTTGCTCTTCAATTTCTCCAGGGGACTCCTTGCAGGGAAGTCAGGTGCACCATAAATTAAATATTAAACACGAGGTCTAAAGTGCAGTCAAGTTTCAGTTTTATGGGAAAATGTTTGGGATGATCCATTTCATCGATCACTCGACACCATCTGCTCCAAAGCAGCGTGGAAAGGGATGGAAATCAAAACACAGAAAAAGCATACACACTTTTGATATTTCTCCAGCCAGGGAACACAGTCTGCGAGCATGCAGGCGTTGTCTGATGCTAGCAGGTCGAGAAGGCTCTCGTGATTCTGTTCAGCGTACAACTTTAACAATGCCGTGTCCACATCCTCTCTGCAACCGTTAACGACTTCTGTGCTTCGGACCTGCAAAGTGAGCAGCATAGGCACGGATAATAAACTATGAGGCACGTGGATGGAAAATAACAAAAGCATTAAGCCTCTGACGAGAAAATTAAATAAAAGCAATCATGTATGTATATAAAAAAAAAGAAAAAAAATTTCTCTGTTACCTCTGTCAAATAAGTGATTAGGAATCTCTTGCATTTCAAGACTTTTTCCTGATCACCCTGTGCCAGGTGGTTGAGATCTGCAAACTCATGGAGAGGAGGGTGGCAGCGTGTGAAGGAAGAAGAAGCTGGCAGGAGCAGCGGGTAGAGAGAAATCAGCTCACGCACATCCAGCTGACCTTTCCTGCAAAGGCAAAGCCAAAGAACGCAATGTGGTGGACGCCAACCGACTGCCCCTGACAACCTAACGCCGCATAAAAACATTTACCTGAAATGTTCTTTTGCTTCTACAAACTGAAGTTGGCCAAACTGTATGAAGCCTGCCTGCTGCAGGATTCTTTTGTACAAAACCTGTGTCACCGTGTAGAAATTGAGATGAAAATTCATACTGTTGACATGATGTCATCGGTTGAAATACATGTCGGACACATGCAGATGATAGTAGAAATTAATCATTGATCCTTTTTATATGGAAGATATTTCGGACAAAATGATGTGGCACAATTATAACAGAACACATAATAAAGGGACTGTTTATTACCATGAACTTTTCTTTGGGAATACTTCTTTGTGCCCCCTCTGTTAGGACAAGTGCCTCCTCCACTCTGTGGCTGGCCAGTAAGTCCTGGATTTGTCTCTCCAGCGGCAAGGGCACCATAACGTACACAGCTTTAGTGGACGCCACAATGACCTTTCCTAAGGACAAAAAACAAATAAATAAAACAGCATCAGAACTCCACTGCTCTACACGCTACCCATCATCCTGTTCAGACACCATATGAAGATGAAGAAAAAGAACAGCAGGAATATTCATGCCCGAGTACCTTCAAAGTCTTGCAAAATGCGGCCATCCCTGAATGAAAGTGTCTGCTTCAGCTGCTGATCCAACATGCTGTGGATGGTGATGAAGCTCTCATCCAAGGCCACCACATATGGGAAGCACACAGCCGCACCAATGACACTCTCGGACCAGTTGACGGGGGCCCGTTGAGAAGCCCCTTCCGCGTTAGCAAACATGCCTATCGGGAAGGGCCAGGTGGAGATGTTCAAGAGACATGACAGGCCTTACTACCTCATTTGAGCGTGATTGACATGAGGTCATGTTTCATTGATGACAGCTTGGTTAGTTAGACGGTTATGGAAAGGTGACAGAATTGATTGCCCCCAAAAAAAAAAAAAAAAAAACCTCTGTAAAGGGGTGATGCAAGAGCCAAGGGGAAACCTGTTAAATTGTTGGAGGCGCTACGGATAAATGTGCAGCTCAAGAAAAGCTTCTCCGTTTGAAGTCGTCTGCTTGCGTGGGTATAATGACCAACCGGCAGACAGAGGTGCAATGAAAAAGCATGCTGTGTCTGGTACTTGGTCGTACCCACTTTGTTTTGTGTATTATTGCCATGACAGGGCTGGAGGTCCTGATTTTTCAAACACATTGATTACATTATGGAAAAATGAAGCTTCAAAGATGCTTCATAAACCAGTTCTTGTATTTTTAACTCATCTAGATGGCACTCCGTGTACAACTTAGGGCTGAGAGCAGACTGATTAATTAAACTCCTTTCTCTAAAACAACAGTGCCATCAAGGGCTCAAAAAAATTTGACAACTTGTTCATGAAGCATCTTTGAAGCTACATTTTCCAATCACTAATTATTGAATAACAGAATGTTATAATAGCCATTGAGATGCTAGCAAGCCAAAAAACATTGACAGAATATAGTGACAGCTCTGATTAAATCAGTTGTGTGTGTGAAGTCTTTAAAAAAACACGTTGAAAAAGGTGCTTCATAGGCAAGTTGTAAATGCCATGAATAAAGTGAATAATTAAAAGCCAAAGCTTGAGCATCTTTAAATTGGAGGTAATTTTGAAATGAAATTGAAACTCATCATGACTCAACTTACCAAGACCACCCGGTGCCGCCAAGAGGAACTCCTCCCGAGCAATCCTTTTTACAATGGGCCTCCGCTCCTCACTGTTGTAAGGGAAAAGATCTTGTGCAGCTTCTGTGTTGTAGTTTAGGATCATGTACTGCGTCGCCAACGCCAGGCACAGGAAGTAACCATCGAGACTGACAGCACAGGGTTGCTCCGGCGTGCTCACCTCTTTGACCAGCTGTACCCTGTCCTCATAAACCATGTAAATTTGCACTGTCCTACGCTTCAAGGAAAGGACACCCATTTCCACGCAGAATGGATCACCGTTCACCGGATTCTCATTAATGCAGAATGTCGTCACACCTCTAACCCTGGCACCGCCTCCTGACGTTGACGGCACATTTTCCAGCGTCACCATGTCCACAAGAAAAACTATTCCATCGCAAAGGACTATGAGACGCTCCAAAGCAGAGGCAGCCCGCAGCTCTGCCACTGGCTTCTTAAGGCCCATGTATTTGTGCAGTAGTTTCTGAGCCGCATAAGTCAGTCTCCCTTTGGCGGAAGTGAGCTCGTCGAGCAGGAAGTGGTGGATGAAGCAATCGTTGGTTCCCACATACAAGTGTTTCCCACAACATTCTATACATTCAATGTTGATGCGAGCCTTGTCGCCCATGAGGAGGTCCCGCTCCACAGCCGGGATGAGCTCGAAGGCCTTCACGCTCATATTGGTCGAGGCATTGAGACTAGAGGAAACAAAAAAGTGGGAGGAGTCATCTTATCTGTGAAAGAATGGTCAGTATGGAAAAAGACCACTATTAGTACAGTGATATCACTGCCAAATTATATTTTTAGCACATTTGAAAGGCCCAGATTCCATGAGAATTGTAAAAGGACAAAGCCAGACTATTTCTTTGGCATGTCCCAAACAATCGACTAAAATGAAAAAGTTCAATTTTCAAAAACATAAATAGATGGGTCTTGAAGTGGACATTTTAAAAATCACTTTACAGCCATATTAATCCTCACATAAACGTTTGAAAGTTAAGATTAGAGTACAGTACACGTTTAGAGGACCACAACACCATTGCTTGTTTTAATGCCCAGCCAATCTGCAACACATAGACAGGCAAACAGAATCAGGAGTAAGGCAGAAATGAAATATGTGTAGTTGATATGCTCTGCCATCCACAGTATTTAGCACTTGAATACAAGTACATGCAGGTGATTTACTGCATGATATCCTTGTAATGTATATTCTGTATGAATAACTGTCACAAACCTGATGTATCCTGACAGTACGAAATTCGTTCCCATTTTCTTTTTGATACTATTTCATGTGTCACTTTTGAAAATGTTTCTGGTCCTGTTAAGCAGGCGACAGCACATATCAAAACAATAGCGACGCCCTTTTCAAGTGCTAACGCTCAGAATGTTAGTGCTAGCTAGCCTGTCAAATTCATGGACGCTAAGGTCAATCACGGGGTATACTTGTTGTTAACGCTGCTTAAATGTGACCCAATTAGGTTGAAGAACGTAGTGCATCCACAAACTATTGAGGAAATCTTGCCTCGTGTTTAATTCATTCAATAGGAAGCTAACGTTAGCCTTCACTGACTGCTCTCTGCTGCCAATGCTAGCAATCGATATGGGACTTTTCATGGGGGTTATTCATCATATGATCAAACAAATATACACGCACGCACGCGCACACACACAGGGTGACACTTATTGAAACTATGCAAATCTTTCCAACCAGCCTTTCTTCCCTGAAGACGATCTGCGTGTACCAACCCCCTGCCCAGTTTCCCACATGCTTGCTTGGCATAACTTACCGCTCAAGACACCCTCGCTGAGACAGACTGGAAACAGAGGAGAGCAATAGCACTACTCCTCCGCAAATAACCACGAAATATGCACACGGACAAATATCAAGATGTCCATTTTGACAGGTGACACAAAACCGCAGGAAGTGGCATGAATGGTGACGCTCGATCTCGTCGATCCAGAATTAAACACCGCCCAGAGCATCTGACTCTCACTCTGATCTGACTATTCAGGATTGCGTTCATGACCATTCAGCAACACGAATACGTCATTCTAAATGAAGCAGTTGAACGCTTGCTTCCCCAAAATCTCAGCAGAAAAAAAATATTTCTGATATCAGGAAGATTTTTTTTAATTATTTTAAATACGTTAAAATGATCTGATGTTTCTCTTCTGTTTTCAACATGAAATGATCTGTCTGTGTCTTGTCTGAAGTCCACACCATTTCAAAGTGTCCCTGAACGCAACTCGTTTACTATTCACCCAAGATGCACCTGTCCGAATGAACCGAAAAGCCATTTTGTTGCGTAAGCTAGCCGTTTGGGCAAAATTTAAATGAAAACAACGTGTTAAAATGAATATCATGGACTTGTGACACACACCCTCACTATTTCACCTCTTTGGTGTATTTTGCTATCTCAAGATGTTAAAATCGAACCAACTCGTCCGCGTAAATCGTCATACGATTTGTGGATTAGCAATGATGCTAATGCTTTGCGGCGACGACGTTAAGTATGCTCAGTTTACAGAAGCACACTGTCGCCTAGCCGGCTGCTCTTGATTGTTTTATTTGGTTGAGTAACCAAACATTACTCAGGGTTTTTTCGCAGATGTGCTGTATAAAGCCCGCGGCGCATTTTCTCACGATCAAAGGTACTTGGTTCAAGAATTACGCTTTATATGGTCACTAGGCGGCTGGGCAATCAAAGGAAAAACTTGGCGAAAACACTTGGAAGGAGCAAGCGTTAAGCTTTTAAAGCTAATCTGATCATGGCCGAAGACACCAGACAGGACAAGAGGGCCAACTTCTCGGCTTTAACGGACACCAACGGGATGACCAGGACATCTTCCATGTCTTCCGGAAAATCTGGCTCTTCCAAGAAATTAGTGATAAAAAATTTTAAAGGTATTGTTCGCAACACCATGTTAGCCACAGTGATCCCGTTTTATATTGACAGACAGGATGAATGACCTGTCCCTCGCAATTAAAAATCAAGATATAATTTGATAACAGGTGTAAATTAGTTGCACATGTGGTGAGTCGGGCAATTCTCTAAATGCCTCTAATGTGTAACTGTTGATCACGCTAACGTTGTTATCATGTAACTTATCTGCATGCAGTTTCTTGCTGGACACCGCTGGCAACGTTTTGATGGTTTTGTAGCCCCTTCACCTGGGTTGAGTGTCATCCTTACACTATTAGAACTTTATGAGGCAACAGTTGGAGTGCTAGTATTGGGTGCCCTTGCCTGTAAACAGATTATAGTCTATGAATTTGGCAAAAAATATCACACCACGTCTATTACTTAATCGGTGACGTTTGAATTAAACTGCAAATATTTAGCCGAAGTGGGCAGTGTTTATAAACCAGTCTATTTTAACGACCAGTCAAACCTATAATCAATGCTGTACTCTTATAATGAAGCACTACAACATTTTGGCTGTGTTTTTCTCATGACAGATCGGCCCAAATTAGCCGAGAATTACACTGAGGACACTTGGTTGAAACTGAGAGATGCAGTCAGTGCCATCCAGAACAGCACATCTATCGAGTACAACCTAGAAGAGCTCTATCAGGTTTGCTGTCATTTCATTGCCAATTAGTCTTTGTCAGGTGACTTGTATAGAGAGAAGCTGTTCCGTTTCAATCTGTTTTGATTCATCCGAAATTTTCAATGTACATTATCTATATAGTATTTTGATTCATCCGAAATTTTCAATGTACATTATCTACCATAGTTGATTGACTGATGTTTATATATATTTTTTCATTCACCCGTGGCTTGTTCTTTCTTGCCGAAGGCTGTGGAGAACATGTGTTCCTATAAAGTCTCCCCCACGTTGTACAAGCAGCTACGGCAGGTCTGTGAAGATCACGTGCAGGCCCAGATCTACCAGTTTAGAGAATATCCTTTTATTCGGCATGCTCAGACCGCTGAAATGTTGACAGTGTTGTTTTTTTCAACACCGGGGAGTCACTGTACTAAAGATCCGGATTTGTTGCTAAGGCATTTTGTATTCATAAATTACTCCCCTGGAAGAAAGAGTTGGACTCTTTTGAAAGTCTCACAGAGACAAATAATATATTAATTTTTGTCATTTGTAATACTGGACTGCACTGCATTAGATGCTAGTTTTGGTAATTTATTGACATAAGCGAGGCACGCCTCAATGCGAAGCTGTGCAGTTCTACAATGCTGTGATTACAACCACACAAAGTCCAGAAAAAAAAAAAAGGTTTGAAAGATGACTTGAGGTCACATTTCCTCAATATTGAGCTCACAGAATCTTTGGACAACCTGTCTTTCCTGAAGAGGATGAATCGCTGCTGGCTGGATCACTGCCGGCAAACTGTATGTGTGTGATCAGCTCGTTACTTCATGGGAACGTTTGAGCGTCGATACTGCGTTGATACGAATGTTCTTCCTTGATCTTTCATATAGATAATGATACGAAGCATCTTTCTCTTCCTGGATCGCACATATGTCCTGCAAAGCTCCTTGCTCCCATCCATCTGGTAATTGTCACCCTTGCAATTACTTTGTCAAGGTGAATGAGGATAATTCTTATTATTGTTTTTTTTTTTGTGCCATTCAGGGATACTGGGCTAGAACTGTTCCGTGTCCACATTGTAAGTGATAGCGTTGTCCAGAAGCGTACGGTAGACGGCATTTTGGAGCAGATCGAACTTGAGCGGAATGGCGAGACAGCTGACCGCAGTTTGTTGAGAAGCCTGCTGGGAATGCTTTCAGACCTCCAGGTAGACCATTGACTGCCCGCCGTAGCGATAAGCATGCCGTTTTACTTTTGTCCCATGTCTTTGCAGGTTTATAAAGTGTCTTTTGAAGAGAGATTTTTGTTTGAAACAAATCGCTTGTACGCCGCAGAGGGACAGCGGTTGATGCAAGACAGAGATGTGAGTGACACGGAGCACTCGTGAATCTGGAATGTTAGCGCGAATGAATGCAGGCGCGCCTTATCTTGTGCGTTTTCCACGCAACCAGGTGCCCGAGTACCTGCACCATGTGGCTCGTCGACTGGAGGAGGAGAACGATCGTATCATGAGCTACCTCGACCTGAGCACCCAGTAAGACTTGCATTCAACGTAACAACGGTCATTCTGGTCAAATAATTTGGGTTTCGTCAGACCACACCGAGGTCATGTGACATTATTATGACGTTTAGGAAAGAGAAATTATTTTGGTCATCGTAACTGACCGACAAAAGGAAACGTATCGTCTCATTTCATGTCAGACACTGAGGAAAAAAGCCGAGTGTGTCTTCAGGTGGTGTATGTAAACGTACGGTTTCAACTGTAATTTTTTTTTTTGTGTACGTGTTTTGTTCCATTTCCTTATGTTGTCTCCACTATCGTGTAGGAAACCTCTGATTAGCTGCGTTGAGAAACAACTTTTAGAAGAGCACATGACTGCAATTCTGCAGAAGGGTACGTTGGCCCAGAACATTACACTTACCTCTGTGCATATTTTCAAAATTGTTTCACTTTCCTCCTAAATGACCGCATATACTGATTCGCCTTCACTGTTAAGGGATCTGTTGGGAAAATGGTTTTGTTTTGTTTGTTTGTTTTTCTAAAATTGCACAGAAATGTCTACTTTTAATGACAACTTGTGTGACATTTTCACAGGTTTGAGCATTCTTTTGGACGGGAATCGTGTGACCGAGCTGGCCCTCCTTTACCAACTGTTCAGTAAGGTGGTGGGAGGACTGGCCACATTATTGCAGTTTTGGAGGGACTACATCAAGGTGTGCGCGTCACTTCCATCTGCAGTCAACCCCCCCCCCCCCACACACACACACACACACAGTGCCGCTGACCTTCTAGTATGTACTTGATGTCCATAGTCCTTCGGTGGAGAGATTGTCTGTACCCCAGAGAAAGACCAGGACATGGTACAAGAGCTGCTTGACTTTAAGGACAAGATGGACAATGTGGCTCAGAGCTGCTTTGCGCGCAACGAGGGATTCATCAATGCCATGAAGGAGGCCTTTGAGACATTTATCAACAAGAGGCCCAACAAACCCGCAGAACTCATCGGTATGTCGGCTTTAAGAATCCATGTGATATGGATCCACTCTATTTTACAGAAAAAAAATGGCCTCCTTATTCAAAATTTTTGGGTGGGGGTTATAGGTTGCATATTTGAGTGTTAAGTTTTTTTTTTGTTGTTTTTTTTAACTTCACCTTTTATTAACCCTTTGCTTTCATTCCAGCTAAATACGTGGATTCTAAGTTGCGAGCCGGTAACAAGGAGGCTACAGAGGAAGAGCTCGAGAGAATTCTTGACAAGATCATGATCATTTTCCGCTTCATACACGGTGAGTTGCGAATTTGAAGTGTTTGTTTTTCACTTTGGGCACTGAAGGTCGGATGAGAGTTTTCATGCATTGCACGGCGAATGTGGCAAAACACCTCCTGGCTGCCGAAGTGACGACTGGTGTGCAGGGCACCCAAGGTGGTTTGAACGCATATAGAAACATGATGTGTCAGATGGAAATATGGTTTTCTCGTCAGTAAACGCTTCTACTCTTTAGATGCACTGAACACCCTTGTTGTCGCGCTTGCTTGTCTAGGCAAAGATGTTTTTGAAGCGTTTTACAAGAAAGACTTGGCCAAGCGTCTACTGGTTGGCAAGAGTGCTTCTGTCGATGCCGAAAAGTCCATGCTCTCCAAGCTGAAACATGGTAAGTCGGCCGATATATCCTTAGTATACATTTGTAACTTACTCTGTTGCATCCCGCTTTGGGCACGATACTCCATTGGGAATTTTGTGTCATGGCAAAGCTCCTTAAAACTCTCTTGTGTAGCATAGAAAAGCGTAGACATGTTTTGGCTGTTACATTTGTGCCGTTGACTTCGCACAGAATGCGGAGCGGCATTTACCAGCAAGCTCGAAGGGATGTTTAAGGACATGGAACTCTCCAAAGACATCATGATTCAGTTCAAACAGGTACTCTCACGTTCTCTGTCCGCATCAGGCCACTTTGAAAACGTAACGCAAGAATGTCCGCGGTCATTTCATGCCTGAAATGGTGGCGTTTCCTCTCAGTACATGCAAAACCAGAGTGAGCCGAGCAACATTGAACTAACAGTCAACATCCTGACCATGGGCTACTGGCCTTCATACTCGCCCATGGAAGTCCACTTGCCCCCAGAGGTAAGTACACTGAAATCATCGTATTTATATTCCTCATTGTTTACATACCGTGCCTTAAAATATGTTCATAGTCCTGGAAATGTTTCCCATATTGTGACCTTCCAATCACCAACGTCAGTGTATTTTGTTAAAAATTTGATGTGATAAACAAGCACAGATCACAGACAGCACATCACTTATGAAGTGGAACGAAAATGATGTGTTTTTTAAGAGATTAATCTAATATGAAAATGAAGAATGTGGTGTGCATTTGAATTTTGCATTCTGATACATTCCACGGCAATCACGTGCCTTCATAAGTTACAAAATAAGCAAATAGAATCGACTTGTGTATAATTGACACTTAAAGCTCATCACTATCGCCCCCTCCCTGCTGCCAAAATAACAGGTATTTTTGTTGAATTAATAATACCTAATATTGCAATTAAGATGTAGCAGGCAGAATTATTGAAACAGCTCTGAATGGAGCAGTATTGGGTTTTACAGCTACGCTAGATTTTGCAGGCAGGCGCAAAGTCACGCCGAGTGATCAGTGGTCTTCCTGTTATTGTACCTTGTGTGTTTATCTCATCTGACCTTGACAGTACGGTTTTCTTTCTTTTTTTTTTTTTCTTTTTTTTTTTGAGATGGTAAAACTCCAGGAAGTGTTTAAGCTGTTCTACTTGGGGAAGCACAGTGGGAGGAAGCTACAGTGGCAGCCCACGCTGGGCCACGCTGTCCTTAAGGCAGAGTTCAAAGACGTAAGTTCATTCGCGATCACAGCTCCGAAACTCAGCTTTCTTGAGAACTTTATTCATCGATCGCCCTGCAGGGAAAGAAGGAGCTTCAGGTCTCCCTGTTCCAGACGTTAGTGCTGCTTATGTTCAATGAGGGAGAGGAATTCAGCATGGAAGAGATTGGCGCTGCCACGGGTATAGGTTAGTGGGGTTTGCTTATTGCCTCAATCATTTAGCAGGCGAGTCAGTAGACACGCCCGAGGGACACCTTAGCTTTTCTCTTCCCGCACAGAGGAGGGCGAGCTCAGGCGTACGTTGCAGTCCCTGGCCTGTGGAAAAGCCCGCGTCCTCAACAAGATTCCGCGGGGAAAAGATGTGGAGGACGGAGACCGCTTCGATTTCAATAATGAGTTCAAACACAAACTCTTCCGCATCAAGATCAACCAGATCCAAATGAAAGAAACTGTAAGAACACATTTCGTGTCGGGCCCATTCCCAAAGTCAGCGCTCGCTTTGCGATGAAATGGCATTTTCCTTGTAGGTAGAGGAGCAGGTCAGCACCACAGAGCGGGTGTTTCAAGACCGGCAGTATCAAATCGATGCAGCTGTGGTGCGCATCATGAAGATGAGGAAGACACTCAGTCACAATTTACTTGTGTCAGAGCTCTACAACCAGTTGAAGTTCCCCGTCAAGGTGACGACTACGAGTCTAAAACTTCTCTCTACACACAGTCACAAAGCTCATTCGCCTCTGACTCACTCTTCTCCCCGCAGCCCGGCGACTTGAAAAAGCGTATTGAGTCCCTCATCGACAGAGACTACATGGAACGCGAAAAGGAGACGCCAAACCAGTACCACTATGTTGCCTGAGGGGGCAGCACTGAGCAGCCATGTTTTTGTGAAGTGTTGGGCTGCTCCCCAAAGCAGCCCCGCAGTCCTTCAGCCGCCGAGTTTATTCTTGGTACCACGGCATTGGGTGCAGCATCCAGGTCACAAATTTATCCTAAGAGTTGAGACTTGGCTGGGTTCTGTCCTGCACGCGATGGCTCTGGGCTCTGCCATGGGAGTTAAGTCCGAGAGGAGGCTGGAGAAGTGATCCAGATTGTTTTGTTTGGTTTAAAAAAAAAAAAGAAAACTAAGACAAGCACTTTCCTTTCACTTTGCTTTGTTTTATTGCTGTGGGAGGGGATTTTTTTGTTTGTTTTCCCTCTATTGCTCTGCTCTGAAGTCGTTTCAGGGTGGGTTTTGTTTTGTAGAAGTTTTATGTTTTAAGTGTTTAATTTCTTCCCCAAGAAGTTATCTCCGAGTTTGATTGTTACTGATGTGAAGCGAGGGTTGTGGCTGATGACAATGTTTTTTTTCCATTTTGAGATTAAATTGTTTTCAATGTATTGACAAAAGTAAATAAATGGATATTCAATGAGTGATTTGACACCTAAGTGCTGTTATTTTTCTGGAGGATTCAACTGACGCTGTTTTTTTCTCTATACTGTATAGTGTGAATTGTGCAACATACCGAAATCTACTATGGAGCAATTTAATGTTTGAAAAGTGCCTTATCTGCCGTTCAAAATGTTGTCGATATGTGAGGAGAATGTTGCAAGATTCTGCAAAGTGTTGAAGTGCAGCATTAAAGCAGTCTGCGTTCCTGCTGGGGTTTTACACTCCCTCGTGAATTGATGCCTGTCAGCTGACTTAACCACAATACATGCACTTTGCACTTGTGTGTGTGTGTGTGTGTGTGTGAGAGAGAGAGAAAGAGAAGACTGTCTCATGCTATCTACAACCCAACATAGTGAGTACAGTAAAATGCAATCTAATAGGACAATACTGGGATGACAAAAGTTCTTTATTTACTTTCTGAATTAATGTCTTTGTATTGGTTTCTTTTCAGCTAATTATGGGAATTTTTGTATTACATTTACCTTGTCCCAAGGCAATAATACTTATGGGTTGTGGTTAACGAAAAAGTAAAACTGTATTTCACAAACTTATGCATTGTTGACTTGTAAATTCTGAGAAGCATGTTGAGAAATTGAAAATGTAAAGACCTCCATATCAAGCTGTGCTTCAAATGAAGTTCCTGTAGGACCTAATGTGAACTGAAAGTATATACAGTATGTTCATGGCTAGCAATTATGAGCAGAGTGTAATGATAATTTGTATGTTAGTCTAACCCAGGGGTCACCAATCCAGTACCAACAGGCACCAGGTAGCCCAAGGACCGGCCTGTTCTAAAAATAGTTTCCCAGTGATGGGAGATTATTAAAGGAATGTTGTTGAATTGATCATTTGAACATGTGAATCCTGGCAAAAGATTCATGAAAATAATGTTTTGCCTCTGGTGTTTATCTGTTCACAAATTATTGACAGATCATCAAAAATGTAAGTGTCTTCAGATAAATTAATATCATTAATTATTAATAATATGTAAAGCTTATTTGAGCAAATTCGTTATGTCGGAAGCCTGGAACAAACTGGCTGCCCTTCACTTTAACGAGTCGCTCTCACAGTTGCTTTCCAAAAACGGTTCAAGTATCGCGTGGACAGCGCTCGGGGGCGCGTTCACGTGACATGCTAGCTGCAGACGCTACCAGCTCACGTGACGTGACATAGCTTTCGGTTGCAGATTGAGCGGTCGCTCATTGACGTACGGAGGGAAGGCTGTTAAAACCGGCGCGGTGTTAAATCATTCTCACTTACGCCACCCGCGAAGAAGAAGAGGAAGAAGGCGCCATCGGATCCAGCGTCGCTTAATTTGACAGTGGGCCAACTGACGTGCACATTTCCGTGCGGAGGTCCCACCTGCGAGTGAGGAGCGGCGGCCGAGCAAGCATCTCTCGCTCCGCCTCGACAGCCTTTCCGCGTCTCTGTGACACAAACGCTCAACCTCGTTCTGCATATTCGTAGCCTCTGCCGTGGCACGACGGAAAGGATGAAGCTCTCCATGGCTTCTGGCTCGCTGTTGCTGTTCACGTGGTTTGCCGTGATGGGTGAGTATTTTTGCTCAATAAACGAACAGCTGCTTGGATGACCAGTGGCGTGATCGACTAGCAGAGAATGCTACATGTTAATGTTCGCTACTAGTTTAGGTTAGCAACCCTAATTGGTGCCACAATATGTCACAAAGTGTACTAACTTAGCATATGTTAGTTATTAACCAACATATATCGTTCCTCACCCACATTTGGTCATTTGTGATTCAAAAAGAATTTCCTCAACTGAATAGCAAGAGCGTTCCTATTTGTCTTAACTCCTGTCGGTTTTGAAACAAAATGCCGTCAAAGTCGATCACAATACACGAGAAGTCTCTGGACTAATTGTATTGTGTTGTAATTTGTCATGCAAGTTGTATCGATTTTGCGCAACAGCAGCAGCAGCTTTGTCATCTGAGAGCTTCATGTGACTTCTGTGTGCTGCTTTGTGTTGCGTAGACAACGATGCGCTACTTCTGATTTTTATATCGCGTTTAATATCAGTTCCAGTTGCCGACCAAGAGCAGAAATACAAGCCAATCTAATTCTAGCTTTCTTGTTAATGACTATATCATTGTTTATTACAGTAACATTGAGATAAAAATCTACATCAAAGCAAAAAAAAGCAAAGTCGTGTCATTTTTGTGTTTTGTTACTCTGTTGTGTAAACTGCGTGTGTTGACAGGGTGAACGAAGGTGGCAGTAGGTTCAAGTTTCAGCAGGCAGTACTGAAACGATGGTGTGATGGGGGTTGGGAGAGAACTGAATATTGAGTCCATAGTCACGGAGAAATAATGATAAGAATTAAAGAATATGGCCAGTCGGCTGTGTCAATTCCAGTACCACTGTAACAGCGTTTATATGGTGGGTAACTCACAGCCAATAATCAGCTCTTCTTTTTAATTGTAAATCAGCAAGTTGTGGTCGGGGTGTAATTTGTGAACAAAATTTTCTACTCTGAACTCCTAGATGTATTTTATTGATTGACAACTCTTCAACGTAGAAATAAGTGAAATAAAAAGCACTATATACTCAATGGAGGAAGCGAAAGGGGTCGTGGTCACTTGCTGATGCGATGTGAAATGTTTCAATCGTGACACTCCTTTGCATATTGCTTTATTTGGAGGAGGAGGATTTTTTTAAGGTTATTAGCAGAGCTTGGATTCACACCCCAAATCCTGATTGTGTTTTTTTGTTTTGATGTCGGCAAGCAAGTTCTGAATAGATTTGTATATTTTGCACTTTTCCAGGCATTAAAAAAAAAAAACACCTCATTGTGAAACAGATGAAAAATCCAATCAGATTGAAATGGAAAATGGACTCCACTTGCAGGTACTGGTACTAATATATGATACTTTGTATATTGCAGGCTTCCTCCAGGCTGTTACTCTCGAAGTGAGGGAGAGGAACTCCACATGCATCAAGGCTGAGCTCTCTGCAGTGTTCTCCATCACCTACAACACCTCCAGCAGCCCGGTACGTACAGCCGCGGATACTATTTTTCCAGCTATAAGCGATACATTTGAACTTCCACCGAATATCCATTATGATTCCCAATCAATCCCTTGTCTTCCCTCAGAGAACTGTCCAGGTTCCACTGCCCAACACCACCACCGTCGACCTAGCAAGCAGCTCATGTGGCTCAGTTGCCGGCACGCCGGCGCTAGTGGCAACGTTTGGATCTGGACATGCCCTGGGGCTGAGCTTCTCAACCAACGGAAGTCTTTACAGCATGGCTGCCCTGATGCTGCAGTACAACCTCAGCGACTCCTCCATCTTCGCCGAGGCCAACAGCTCTGGTGAGAACTGGCACAACGACAAAGTCTCAACGAGTGCACAGAAGCTTGTTGACCTCCACCAAGGTGGTGATTTTTTTGTGTGCATCCATCTCATGATGGGTATTGTTCTGAAAATTTTGGCGATAAAAGGTCAGCATAGAAAAAGGTTGAAAACAGTTTATGATTCTTAACTTTAGAGGGTAATAATCTACTCATAGACTTTACAATTGACTAACGTGGTACCAGATATTTGGCCCTGTCTCACTGCTCTTTTTGAAAAATGTCATTCATTTGGAGTAGAATTGAAATCATTTTTCAGGAAACAAGATCCGCTTGTTTGAAAACTAATTTTGATTTACTGTCTTCCTTTTTTTTTTTTTTTCTTTTAAACCTTCAGCTGTGGTAACTGTCACATCAGCTTCTCCCGGCATCTGGGCAGCAATCAATACCACCTACCATTGTGTGAGCGCCACCTCTGTCATACTTGGGGACCAAACAGTCACCTTCTCTGATATGAGACTTGAAGCATACATGCCAGGGAATGGTCTGAGTTCAGATGGTATGACATTTCTGCTGTCCACAATTCTGTTCAATGTCATCACTGCGCCTGCCAAGTCCCAAAACGATCCTTGCTTTGTTTCTTTAGAAACAATATGTGCAGCAGATCAGGCTCACACTACCACAACCACTCCCACCACCACTGCCCGTACTCCAACCACAGCGTCTCCAGCCCCCACAACACCCGGACCTCCTGAACGGGGAATTTACTCCATTAGCAACAGCAACGGCACAGTTTGCCTCTTGGCCCAAATGGGGCTACAGCTCAATGTCTCCTATGTCTCCCAATCTCAGAATAAGGTAGTGCAAGAGCCACTCTGTAATGTTCGACCTATTTCCGATTAATGATGCATCGGATTTGTTTCGCTTTGTTTATTTATTTATGTATTTATTTTTTTACAGACTGTCCAAGAATATTTTAATCTCACTCCTAATCTGACAAATTCTTCCGGATCCTGTGAAGACAACAGCGCTACCTTGGTTCTGGCTCAGGGCCGGACTACCACACTCAGCCTCATCTTTACCCTGGTAATCGTACACCGAGCACTGCTGTCTCCACTACTCACGGTTTGTGCGTGGACTAATCCAGACTGTCTCAACAGAATTCCACGGCCAACAAATACCACCTCAGCGGGATAAACGTGCTCGCCAATTGGTCTGATATGACAGGTATCGAAGCAACACGTTTCACGTCGATCCGAATTCAATTTCAAGCGAGCCTCAGGGTTGTCTCTTTTACAGCGCCCTTTTCAGCCGAGAACACCAGTCTGGACTACCTTCGGACCACGCTGGGACGTTCCTACATGTGTAATACGGAGCAAACTCTGGCTGTGGTGCCGAGCTTCTCTCTCAACACATTTAAGCTGCGGGTTCAAGCCTTTGGGGTCACCACCAACCAGTTTGCCACAGGTACCAATGCCTATTGGGTTTCTTCTGTGTGCGTGTGCATGTGCGCGTGTGTGTGCGTGCGTGTGCGTACTCTTTTGACCTGAGGTCAGGGGCGCCCAAGTCCGGTCCTGGAGAGGCCCTTATCCAGCCTGTTGTTGATGTATTCTTCCTTTGACTGAATCAGATGCGTTGGAGGAGGGAGACATCTAAAACAAGCTGGAAAAGGGCCCTCAAGGACTGGACTTGGGCTCCCCTGCCTTAAGTCTTTATTTTAAAATTGTTGTCAGTGCCGATCATGTTCAAACTACCGTATTTTCCACACTAAAAGGCGCACTAGATTATGAGGCGCACCTTCAATGAATGGCCTATTTTGTAATTTTTTACATATATTGGACGGACTGCATTATAAGATGCAATCTACAATGCATCCACTAGATGGAGCTACGCTCAAGGAAATGCCAACAGAACGCGACACCACACTACACACTGATTTATAGAGCGACGATCAGATGTCAGTAAAACTTATTTAATAAAGCAACGACACAGTTCACTTAACCATCAGCAAGTTATAACATTGACTCGTTAACGTTGAACTCTCTTGCCGCTGCTCTATTTCCGTGTTCAACTGCGAAACTGATCGCCTTAAGTTTGAACTCTGCGTTGTCAGCATGTCTCTAGCAAGGAGCCATTTTGGGGTTGAAATCTTACCGTACAGACCATACACAAGGCGCATCGGATTTTAGGGCGCGCTGTGAGCTTTGAAGAAAATGGAAGGCTTTTAGGTGCGCCTTTTGGTGCGGAAAATACGGTAATCGGACACATCAGCATTCTAGATTAAGTCACAAATCTCTCCACCTCCTCGCCGGTCTTCAGCGGAGGAGTGCCAAATGGATCAAGATGAGATGCTGATTCCCATCATCGTTGGCGCGGCCCTTGCCGGTCTTGTGCTGGTTGTCCTCATTGCATACCTAATAGGGCGCAAGAGGAGCCACGCCGGATACCAGACCATCTGAACCAGAACCCTCATCCGAGGGAAACGCCACAGAGCGAGTGTGAGGTGTAACAGTGAAGCGGCCAAACTGCAGGCACAAGCGTTAAGTCAGTGGAAACAAGTGTTGCTAAGTCTGCGTATTGTTTCACAATATTTGGAGATTATGTAATTTTTTTTCCCCTGGATGATAAAGTCGAATGCAACCAAGTGGGCATCAAGATTGAGTCCGGGATCGAGGCAGCATGTTGACCATGACCTTTTTGGGGGATGTTTTCATGACGGAAATTCTTTTTGTGTCAAATGTGTTTGTTTTCAGCTGAGTAAAGTATTTATAAATCTTGTCTTCTCCTGCTACTTAAGAGACAGAGGGGGAATATGATGAACTCAAGGAGTGATGTATTTTTAGCGGCTGGAATTGCTCTTTTGGACAGCTAAGAATGTGTATATTCAAATGTTATGGATTGATTGGCAGTGAGTCTCCCATTAGCAGGTGATGATGATCCTAGTCAGCAAATGCTCAGATGTTTCCCCTCCCCCGATGCTTTGCGGTGAAGCGTGACGTTCTACACTGTCTTTTACTTTTTTTTTTAATCAGTGTGTGTGGTGGTCCAACAACCCTAGGCTGCCTTGCGGTTCGTTTTTTTTTTTTTTTTCATTGCCGATACCCTCAACAGCAACAAAAAGTGTTCATAGAAACTAATGATTTGATCTTTTTTTTTTTTATA
Organism: Hippocampus comes; assembly: GCF_001891065.2. NCBI lineage: Eukaryota > Metazoa > Chordata > Actinopteri > Syngnathiformes > Syngnathidae > Hippocampus > Hippocampus comes. Next base: position 47,027 of record NW_017805745.1, on the reverse strand, counting down.
GAAAATACTTTAAAGTCATTTTTGCATCGTGCATCCTACTGAAACATAATAAACATTTGGGTGGTGATTCCTTTTGAGTATACAGCGTGCACAAGAGTGTAGGATTTGTTCTGTCATGTCCGTTTAACAGCGTTGAACTGAGTAATTCAACAGCGCAGATAATAAGATCAATACCAAGGTTATTTTGGAGTACTGAAACAATATCTGGCTTGAGAACGCCGCACCGAACAAATTGGACGCACCATTCCTGGAATCGCATCAGCAGGAGTGTTATATTTTGGTCAGTGAGGTGAATGACAGACAAAACACATGAAATGTACGATCCTGAAGCTCTAGACATCTTTACAATTCACATTCATGTTTCAAGCTCATTTCATCCACTACGAAGAATTTGTCAACGCAGCAAGGGTTACCAAAAATACATCGGGCGTGCCTCTTGGCTGTGCTCAAAGTGTACAAAGCAAATAAATGAAACCTGGATTTTGACAGCTGTTGAGTAGACCCGGAGTACAATGCCTGATCTCGCATGCCAAGTATAAACCCCAAAAAATAGTGTGTTACTTTCATGACGCTATAAATATAAAAAAATTCCATTCATGTTTTAACTGAAATGATGTTTAAGGTGAAATCAATAGCCATAGCAAGTTGTTTGGTCCTTCTTCCAGTGGAATTTTCAGAGCAAACTGAATTCATTCAGCCTCCTCAGCGATGACTCGTGCTCGACACGCTGCTCTGAGCTTAGTCAACGTTGCAATGGATAGACTTCCGGGCTCAGTAAAGATTTTCTAGGTAGGGATAAAAAAAACAGCGGATGACTTTAGCACTGTTGGTCTTTTTACTCGGTCTTGTCTTACCTGCATGAAAGGGTGGCATTCTTCCACAAACGCCCCACGTGTGATCTGTTTGAAGATTTGGCATATGTCTGGCAGGGACTGAGCTTGTTCAATTAAATCTCTGTAGTGATGAATCAGTGTCAGCGCTACACGGAACAGGATTTTCGAGCCCTCGTAGAACAGGCAGTCCCAAATTCGTAGAACTGTCTGCAATCGAAGGTCATTGAGGGCATCCAAGTAGTTATAACACGGTTGATGGCACAAAAATGAATTATTAACAATATGAATTTAAAACTGCACTCTGAACGAATTCATTAGAGCCTTGTGATGGGAAAATGAAGCTTCAAATTTGCTTCATGAGCCAGTTATACTTTTTGACTCCTCTAGATGGCAGTGTTGGTTTAAATAAGCATTTAACAAAGGGCAAGTCACTCTTTAACATGGAGTGCCACATCTACAAGAGTAAAAAAAAAAATACAACTGGTTCATGAAGCATATTGGAAGCTTCATTTCCCCCATCACTACTAGAGCCCTCACCTCCACAGGCAGAATGTCTATGAAGAGACAGATGAACCATCGGGACACCACAAGAGTCCACATGACGTTGTGATCCATCATGGCCTTCCACACTCGGGGGGACTTGACTCTGACTAACTCCCCCAACACCTCCTGGTCCGTCTTCAAGCCAAGCATGGCCGGACTGTAGTAGTCTGCCATCAGACATGTACGTACGTAGGTCATGTAAACAAAGCCATTCTTAATGAAGCAATAGTAAGACAACGCATGTACACACAATGTAGGTAACAATGACAACACCTGGTAAGATTCTGCCAAGGAGTGCGTCCATCAGCCAGAAAGACTTCTCTTCATCTTTTGTTACGATAAGCAGATAGCCAGCTATAAAATTCATGCCCTGAGACCAAATCAAAGACATGTGACATGACAAAATACTCGAATCCAATCAAAACAAGAGACTACTGGACATGAAGAAAACCTGGGATGCGGAGCGATAAATGAAAGGATACATTTACAATGCAAAGTAGGTTACTACGATGTGCTGAAAGAGATTTCCATTCCAAATACAAAGCAATGACAACGGATGTTTTAACACTGTAGTCGAGACAAAGTATTTACCTGGATGTGCTGTTTTCATGGTTAATTTTTAAACTCGGACTATGTCACCTCATGGTGTAATTTTTCAAAAGCATTTTTTTACTGATTTGTTTATTACCTGACAATAACCCACAGCGGCATTGTGGTGACCGTAAGCCAGCAGCACGTTGTACAAAGCTTTCTGCAGACACGGGTTAGACGTCTTTCGAAATTGCACATTGTCTGGAAATGTACGGTTCAAGTCTGGGAAAAAAATTAATAAAATAAATAACCAAAATAATCAATCTGACCTCTGCCATGAGGTTTACCGTGAATAAAAGCTACCACAGGCTCACCTGTGCAGATGGTCTCCACCAGTTTGGGGTCGTGCTGAGCTCCAAGCAGGGCCTGGTAGTAGCCTGGGTTTTTTTCTAACTGCTCTTGAGCGCCACTCGCCGCCATCCAAACCAGAGCCCGGTGTTCATTGGGTACCCCCTTACGTATGTAACGCTTTACTGAAGCGGAAGGGAAATGGCAGTTGACTGTGTGCAAGACGAGCCCGTCGTGACACTTGCGCGTTTCACACACTCACATTTCACATTCCGCTGCACCTTGCGTTTGCTCTTCAGTAGTTTGGACCACTTGATGGACCTTTGAGTGAGCACAACAAGATACTCGGACATCAGCTCTTCATATGACTCGTAGTCAAAGTCTTCTGGGCGTTCAAAGCCATATGGATCCACCCTGGGCGAAATATGGCAAAATGAGGGTTCATACTTGTTAGCGCAACACTCTCGGAATGGGCCTACACTTGTGTGCTGCGCAAGTATTTTGGTTTATACTTTCTAAACAAATATGGAAACCCACCAAATATTCAGTTGAAGTGCATTTTGAAGTCTACCCACTGAACCGGACTGGATTTATTTTGAACGGCAGAATGCTTTGTCTAGTCCCCTTACCTAAATATACTTTGCTATAGTGAGAGTGGATGGCTTGAAGCAGTAACTTTAAGAAGATTACATAACAGGATAAGCGTTCTTAACACTTTAACAAGAGTGACTACTTCTCTATAAGAATGAAACATTTTATTCACATACATGACGTGTGTTTTGAAGAGGCCCAACAAGATTTTCATGTGAATCACCTGACTAGAATGTAAAGACAAAATAGTATTTAAAATGTCACAAGTGTGTGTAGAAGGTGATAAAGTAAACTAAGGATATCCGTATTGCCATAACAAAGGTAAGGCTTCGGTGACGCAGGTAACAGTTGGGAAATAATTCCCCTTTTAACTTTGACAATTGTTGATTTTGAATTGGATGAGAACAAAATGTTCACACACGGTGAATGTTTTTTTTTTTTTTGCAAAGGAGTGTCACGCGAATTCACCTGACCAGTTTTTGCGACTTTTCCATCGTGTCCCATTTTCAACTAGTCAGGCAATTTATACTGTAGCTGCTTTGCAAAAATGCAAATAAATACAGAATGTACTTTTTGGATTTGCTGGCATGAATGAGCGAAAATCAAACATGTATGTGGTGATACATCTGCTTGTAAGAATGGGTAAATTCCACTCAATTAAATTGATGGGAAGGAAGCTGTGCTTTGTGGCATTCACTGTACGAGTTCAAGCATAATCATTTTCGATCAGACATTCTTTGAAACAAAAAGCAATTAACACTGTGCCTGCTTGTATTGAATCCACCATTTTCTTTGTATTAATCTGAATGTATAGCGTTCTTTGCATATATGTAAATGCGAAATTAATTTTTATAATCTTGAATGTCAAATGCTAAATAACGTTCTGGTAAAAAAATGTAAATAAACACTAAATAAGAATTTTGGGTGACCATGACGACAGTTAAGTTTCTTGAGCATTGAATATCACAGCTCAAGTTTTGCGTTCGTGTAGAAATCGATGAGAGTTTTTAAAAGTTTTAGTTGAACTACCAAGTTACCTGTTCACTCTGTCTTTGGCTGTGTCGCCGGTGGAGTTCGTCTTGTTCTTCTCCATGCTTTCTCCTTTCCTCGCTTCTGTTCCTTTCTGCCTTCTTTGCCCACCGGTGTATTTGCAGACTGCGTTCGATCAAAAGCTGCAGGTTGAGTTTCAGGTGTTTGTTTGTTTTTTCTCTCGAACTGGAGGTCTCTACACGCTGCACGCTATTCTTGACAACGGGACACGTTAGAAAACTGTTTTTCCTTCATTTATCGTTTTCTTTCTTCGCCTCGCTTAAGAAAATCGCTCAGTTGTTTGCTTCGCAGATTCCCAGTCCGCCATTCTGGCTGCCATATGGCGAGAACTTTTAAGTTTGACTTTTACAGCCATTCACAACATGCACCTGCTGCTTGTTTCTTCGCTACCTCGGAATACAAAGAGTGGCCTGCCGAAGAGCTCGATTCACCAATGCAATCCAGATATAAAGACCGCAGGTTGGCTGCCTGGCGATGCCAACTGAAGATCTTCCTTGAGCTTCCGGAGAAATCCGTGGAAAGAAGGTTACACACGCGTGACGCTCGTCCCGGGATCGACGAACACATACACACACTCCAGTCACATCTCATGGTGCCTTCAAGGGAATCAGGTAAGATCGCGCGCTTTCTCCCTCCCAATACTACCTTGTCCATGGCAACAAATTAGTAGATTTTGATCTATTATAGAGTAAATATTTGCATTTAAAACACGTATATACCATAAGTATAAAAAAATCCAAAGCAAAACTGTAAATACGGGGATAGTGAGCGTGCTTTACTGAGTGTGTCTTGCGCAAATTTCTTTGGCGCTGTTTTTAACCTAATAAAACATGAAAAAATGTTGTCCGATTGTCCGTACCATGAAATTTTGAACGACCTGTTGCGACCCACCCATTTTGAGAATCACGGGTTTAAGTTTTGTAGCGCACACACTCTTGCCTACCCTTTGCACTTATTGTCTATTAAAAAACGAATAATACTGCACTCGTTTTAACGTTTGAGTTGTGTGAGTGAGAGAAAGTCAAGCAAATACAAGACCCGTTGTTATGATAAAACTCATCAGAACGTCTTCTGCATAAGCGTCTATTTTCGTGATGATATTGTGGTCAAGAGTTAGGTTGCAAACAATAAAATGCATACAATCAGAGTGATAAAGAGGATCAAACATTGCACTTCTGATAATAATACATCTTTTAAAATATAGTACGATCTACACGGGTTGGGCTCAACCACTTGAGGGCGACATTGACAAAAAAGTTGTACTGTGCAGTCGTCCACTTAATTGAAGCGAGCAAAAATAATCATGATTAGATTAGTCATTATTATCGGATATTTTATGGCACAGGAATAAGTACAGTAGTCGTTTGGCTTCTCCCATCTGGGGCACCGTAACAGAAAGCAAACAGTCCACGGGACAGTGATGTTTTGTCAACTACATTTTGGACTAAAGCACAACTAGGGGCATCTTTTTTAATTCAAAATCCGACTCGTTGAGGTGTTTTCCATGCGTGTAAGGTGATTTTTTTTCTTTTTTTGCGGGTTGTCAAGGTTTTGTATTTTAATGGGGGAAAATACCAAACAAATCCAAATAAAACACATTCAACGACAACAATTATTTCCATGACTTGAATTTCGAAATGCCATTTAATATGATCACACATTTCACACGTGACACACAAACAACATTTCTGAAAGTCTCACTCCAATTTTGAAATAGAAAATGGTTTGGAAAAAGTCAAGTGAGTTATTTTTCAAATTGGGAAGGGGATATAAATTTATTCATGACTGTCTGCAATAAATCGATTCCCCCCCCCCCTTTTTTCAAATGGTCTGATTAAGTTGCCTCTCGCCCAAGTCATCAAAATACAGCAGTTGTATTAAATTAAAAATGCTATAATTTCACATGTATAATTGAGAATGATATCCAAATGTCACATTACAATATTATCACCATATGAATCTGACAATACGATAATTATCACGATATTGTAGGGAAATTGGTCACAATACTGGTCCGTCGTTATTTGATAGACAAATGATGCTTTTACGAACGTAACATGACGGCGATGACATCACGGCAATTTTCATTTTGCGATATCGCCATTATCGTTACATCCGTCTGGATGATTCCCAGCAATCTAGAAGGTAAACGTGTCAGTAAATCGTATGACCTTGGGTTTATATGTTTGTTTGACAGCCGGGTCGCCGTAGTTTATCGACGTATACTTTGGTCTCTGAGTTTTGCTGGTCATCGGTAATTGACTTTGAGCCGGTGACGCTAGCATACCGACAACGGGCTCGGATGTTTGACAGCTCTGTGGTAGGACTTCCGTGTCTCTCATTTCTGCTGTTATTGCGCCGTTTTTAACTTCTTCATGCTGATCACGTTTTTGCCGAAATGTCCTTGCTGTTTTGTTCTCTTCTGTTGCTTGAACACTTTGTACCTTGACGTCAAGAGGGCGTGACTCCTGCAAAGTTCCCTTTGTGCTCAACCCGGCTCCAGTGAGATTTGTAGAACAATTCCGAGGTGAAGTTGGCATTTTTGCCAAAAGAGATTCTGAGTGTTGAGCATCACCCTGTTGAGCATCAAATCTACAAATGTGTGGTACGGCGTAATGGGACAGTCCTCTTTGGCTAGCTGCATGTCTGCGTCGATTTGTGTCATCCATCAGTTCTTTCCCCATCAAGCTATAGTCTGTACCAATGGAAGGTCTCCCAAAATGTGCATCTTTTTCTATCTGTTTTGCGTCAGGACTAGCTGAAGCCTCGTGTTCACGACTCTTGAAGTATTGCTTCGGAGAAGAATCCCCACATGTGGACCATAGGATGGAGCATGGTAGTACGATGGTCGTATGGCACTTCAGGGGCGCGTCACTGTGCAGAACAAGCCTGCAGGGCCCAGGGAGGCACCACCGTGTTACACATCGAAATTGGATTATCTCTTGACGGGCGTAGTTCAGCTTTGCCGTGGTCCAAATATTTTCTTCTCCCTCGCAGTGTATTTCACCAGAACTCCCGCAGTGCGCATCACTTCTGATGTTGTGTAATAAATTGAAACCGTTGTCATCTGAATGTGGCGGAATTTGCCCTCCTTTCAAGTTCAGGCGAACCTTCTCCTCAGGGTTTTGTTGCCCCTCAGCTGTTTTCTGATTCGCTTTCGACCACGTACGTAAACTTTTCGATGTCACTTTTTTACCTTGGCTTTGTTTGAGATCGTTTGCATCCATTGCTGGGTTGTGCCCCTTTTCACAGCAAGCAACCCGCTGCTGTACGCTGACTGTTCCAGGAGGTCTCTCGCTTGGCCATTTTGATTTGATCCCCTTCGACACAATGGCCATGTTATCAAATTTCTCCATCAAGGAGGACAGGAGGATCCCTTTTCCAATGAGTCTCGAGTTCATTGGCCGCTTTGACGTCTCCAGTCCCATTTCCTTCTGCTCGGTCACAGCAAACTTGGCCACAGTATCTTTGACGATGCCACCTCGCTTCCGCTTGTGCTCTCTTCTGTCTTCGCTGTTTTTGCTCATTGCACGCACACCATCTTGCCTGTGATTTTGAGCACCTGCCCTTCCTCCGCTGAATGAAAGCATTCCGACCTCCCTTCTGTTTGTCAGAGGCGGTTTTGGGGTAGACCTTATGAATTTGGACTGGAGCAGCCGGAATGTGGTTAGACGCCGGGGTGTTGGGTCTTCTACTCTTTCACCTCCTCCAGGCAAGCTTTCAAAACTCTCTTTTGGTTTCACGCACCATTTTTTTCCTGGGATCTTACACCTGTTTTCAGAAGTCTCTCTTTTGCTCATTTTATCAGGGGCATAAATCACCGGCATGTGACTTGTATTAAGTTCAGGCTGCTTAACCAAAGTCTGGATTCTCCGATCAATCTCTGGACTCCCTCTCTTTCTCAGAAAAGAGGTTTTGAAAACTAGCTCATCCCCGTCTTGGGTTTTGGTGGTCCTATCGGCGAGGTCCTGTGTCAGGTATTGCAGGAGATTCTCCAGAATCCCTCGGAGTACTGGACGACAGGCACGGTCTCTGAGTAACTTCCTCAACATACCGGCATCGGGGCTGATACGGGCTTTCTGAGAATCTGGTCTATAGAGAATAGAGGATATGCAAAACTTAATCCACGTGATTGATATGTCCAGATTAGCAGATAGAACACGGCTATGAAGTTATCTTTGTACTAGCTGTGCTTTTTGAAGTAAGTACGGTCCTCATGCACGGAATCAAGTTTTCTCCTCTGCGGTGACCTAACGTGTGTCAAACAAAAGATATCCGTTTTTTTATTTTCCCCATCGGTTAAAGTGAAGCTACTTACATCCTCAAAGAAATGATCTGAATGTACATTCAAAAAAAAAGTTCGTAAACTGAAGCTGGAAACTCTTTCAATGGAGCCAATTACATTTTTAGTTGACCAGCACGACTATTATTTTCTTTTGTAAATGGCTATAAAGGTTTTTTTTTTTTAATTTTCATACAGTACATTCAAAAGAATTTAAAGGTAAAATATTGACCGTGTAATCCCGTGTATAATACGCTCCCCCAAAATCAACCTGAAATGTAGTTTTTATCTCTCTGATTTGCTGGTATCCATTATTATCATTTGGTTGCATTTGTGTAAGAGCACGTTTTTAATACTCCTGTGACGCCATCTCAGTATCCACTATAAAAAATAAAAAAAAAATGATGGTTAAAAGTTGCCGTCTTTTTTCGTGTTTTGGTCAAGCTCCTTTACTTGCACCAATCCCGTATAATACCCCCGGACCCGCAATTCGGGATCATTTGGGGGCAAAAAAATGCGTATTATGCACGTGATTTTACTGTCATCAATAAGGTGCTTAGCAGCCAGCTTTGTGTTGATTAAGCAGCACAGTCATTCATTGTTAATCAAGTGCCAAGAGAAAAAGAGTCAGGGGCTTTTTATAGCTAACTACATTTTAATCATTGCTGTGTTAACTCACATGCATGTTCACATGTCACTCTTCAAATCACAATCACAGATTCTGGAAACATGAGTGTACGTGCACTACACAGCGCTGTTATTGACTAATTATGATCATGACGGAATTGAATGTACTGACAAGCTGCAAGTTGGAGAGATTCATGTCAAAAAAAAATCTCATTGAGAGCTTTGAGACTCTTATATAACGTGTCGAGCTTTTTGTTGAAGTATATCGTTGATCTCGAGAAAATGTGCTTAAATGCAGGTTAGCATTTAAATGGGGATTAGGGTTCGGGTGATCCTTAGCTTGCTAAACGTTTGCTTAAAGGTTGCAAAAGTTGATGTCTATACACAGCAATGAAACACCATCCGATCCATACATGTGAAAAAAAAACATTCTCCATCAGAGCAGATCGAGTACTTCATGTGGAATAGATGCTGATTAGTTCATTGGACAAATGTCGAATCATAGTTTGCGCAGTAGCCTAAGTTTGGCGTTTTTTGTGATTTGTTGCAATAAGTGGTTTTAGCAAGATGGGGGGGGGCGGGGGGTGAAGATGAAGAGAGGATAGGTTACATTAGAAAGAATCTGCCAGGACTAGAGGACAGTGCGGGGGACGAAGGGGTCTTTGGGTCGTGCAGTTCCTTTGATAGCCGTTGGGCTTGCGAAGTGCACTTTTACTTGTCTATGCACTTCTCCTCGGATGCCGCTTTGTAAAGCGCCTCTCCCAGCTCCTCCAAACGCTGCCTTTTGTCTAAATCCTGGTACAGGGTTGAGGGAACCTTGCTTAGGCCGTACATTAAGCCGTAGAGGCAACCGGCGATGAGGCCCGTGGCTTCGCTTTCCCCTAAAATAACACACAAGTCTCAGTGAGCAGGTCTTCTTTTGGGTCTGCTCTCCGCCAAATGTCGTGATATCTTACCTCCATGGAACATGGCTCTTCTGCATAGTTCGGCCCAGTCATTTCCCGCAATCAGAAGGGCGTCGTAGGCTATCATAGGGGCATCGTGTCCCCTCCGGCCCGCACGGCCTTCTGAGCTCCATCGCTTGTACATCTGGGCCAATAAGAGTAGTACCAGATTACGCTGTGTAACCGAACTCCGGAGTTAATTTCTACTGCAAAAATAAAAGGGATTTACCTTATCGGTTTCTTCAGCATCATAGCGATTGTCAAACAACGGCTTATTCTGACCTTCTTTTTCCAGTTCTCGCTCTTCCAAGTAAAACTGCCACTTAGCCTCAAAGTAGAACCAGTTTTCTTGATATTCTGCAGAGAAACGGACTGAATAAGTGCCCACAACGTGCAGTCCAAGACTTTTAGCCTCCCTCCGGATTTTTTGTGCTCAAACTGAACTCGAACGGGTTTTTAATGAAATGTTTTCCCATTCATTGATTCATTCCGTCTCTATCAAAACTGAATTCTGCAAAACATGAAGCAAAACTTGGATTTACCTGCCATATGGCGTATGGTCTTCCGACAGTACTCCTCAGCGCGAGGAATGACTTTCATGAGCTCACGGCCCCAAGTCCCAAGAGGTTTTCCCTGGATTGCATAGGATGCAAATAGTGCGGTTGTCAGGGAACCCAGGAACCCTGAAAAGGCAGTAGTGACATCTTCATACGGCACTTTGATATCAATAGTTTGAAATGAAAATTGAAATATTTGTACATTTCCCGCGACAAAAAAAAATCATCTTTCGGATAGATCACCTGTGGGGTGATTGTGGGTCATCCTGCCAATTTCAATGCTGACCTCTACGAGGCTGTCTAGTCTCTCAGGTTGCCAGTATCTCATACCCACGCACATGGCCTTAGCAGCGCCCCCAAATCCTGACCCTGACCAGACATTTGCATTTCAGCATTTTCAGGAGGAATAGAATTTTTTTTTTTTCCTGAGCAAGAGAAACACCCCCAACCCCCAAAGACCTTTTTCATTGAAGGGTGTATGCCAAGCGAGGAGAAAATTGTCAGGTTTGAGGTGAATGCAGGCTTCCACTGTCGCCGGATCAGGGTTTTTTCCTTGCAGAGACACCGTGGCTTCAACGTAGAGACGCACCAGCTCACGGTAAAGGTCATCCAGACACCAGTAATCTGCATGCACACAAACGCAGAGTCTTTCTGAGTCATTCATAATTGGCACGCAAGAGGAGATGAGTGTTGCTGAAGTGGGCTAAGTTTAGCCTCAGCCTACAACCCGGCCGATTAAAACAAGCACGCCTTGAGCAAGTGGAGACAGTAACGCACACACTGCTCAGATGAGATCCACAAACAGATCTCACAGCCATGTCTCTTGTCTATTTGTTTCAGTGGCTTTTACTTGACTGGTCAGAAGATTAAATGCAGTCTAATGCAGTGGTCCTCAACCTTTTGTGTCAAGGACCGGTTGAGACAAGTGAATGCTTTTAGCGGATCGGCAACCTTTTTTTATTTTTTCATTGCATTTCATTTGCCAGTTTTAAACCACTCTTACTGACAATAAATATAGAGTCATTCAACATTTTATTAACGTTCGTTCATTTCAAACAGTATTGTTCTACTGCACAACAAATGTAGAATAAAATAAAATAACACCAATAAGTATGAAGAAATGGAGCAATTAAGAAGAAAAAATACGCCTTATCATGTTAACGTAATCTTTTTTCTTTTTAGTTACGCTCCCACAAACAGCGTTAGCATGATTGCTACATGTAAATGGTACTGATCAAAAGAGGACATGTTTGATTGCTGCTTCCATTCGGCTGCTGCTGGCCACAGTGGCTAGTTATTAGTTTTTGTTTTTTTGTGGCTAGTTATTAGTGACTAAACTGCTCATACATTATTTACGTGGGCAGGGTGTTCAAATTCCGCTCGCATTTTTGCTACTTGTTCAAACGATTTAACGGGTTTCTTGTATCGCCTAGTTTTTGACGACATAGCACACACAACAGCTTCCTCCTCCATGTCGCTGGGGGAGGAATTTCTCTTGTCATCATAGCTTCATGTCTCTGTGCGGGTCCCAAACGACCCACAGGTGGGTGGGGAACGCAGGTCTAGTGTTTCAGTCTGGCTGCCGTGCGTGTTGATTTACGTCTGCGTGTGTGTATGTGTGCTGGCATTCCAGAATGTGTCTAAATGGGGAGACCTAATCTCAAAAGATGTCATCGTCATATTACTGTTGCCTTGTTACCAGCAGAGTCTGACCAGCTATTGTTCACCATGGGCCAGAGTTAATCTTGCGTATGCTATTTTGGACTCCTCCGTCCTAAAAATTTATTGCCATCCTCTGGGGGGCTTAAGATGGCATTCGGGTGAGGACAAATATACTTTCTCACGGTTTGTACTTTGATTTTCTTTTTTCGTTTTATCCATAAACGACGTGCTTCATCGATAACATTCTACTCAAATTAGAAACTGATATCGTCACTCAAGATGGATCCCAAACATACCTGTGATAAGTGCCTCTGCTGTGGTCATGTGCATTAGCATTGCATCACTCAGTGGCCAGTTATCAGGGTCCAGTTTGAGTGCTCCCAGACCGCCAAGGGACACCAGTTCTTCTTGGATCTTTCTACCTGATGGGCAACTTTCCCACTGGCCTTTTCTGAAGCCCAAGGCATCGCCGGCACCACCTAGAACCATACCTGCCTTGAATTTGTCCATTCTTCTGCGATTTGCTGTTCAGGTCACAACTTCCAATGAATGTCGAGGTTTTTCAATTGTAGCTTTTCTCTCCCACCTCACTTAAAAAAAAAAAAAAACTAAGTGGTCCGGTATCGCTGCAAAATTTCCTTCAAAACTTTCTGCTGTGCCAACAGCGTTTTCGTCATTGTTTCTTCACCAGGTTGCCATGATTGCAGCTGTCCTCTCGCTTTCACCAGTTGTCCGTACCACGTCCAAATCAGTCGTAAAATGCACCTTATGATTCAAGGATGGCCCCTCGCATTGGAGTTTGGTTTTATCATCCACAGCTTCTTTATGCCAGCCGTGGTATGTCCACCGGAATCGGGTGTCTCCTAAAAAGGCAATCCCCCCTTGGCTCCGTAGTTTAAAAGACAAGTGGCTGGGTTTGGGCTCGTGATGGGGCATGGAAGCACTGTAAGAGATGCTAATGGGCGGCTCGTCAGCTGGTGCTGGACCTTGTTGCAATTCCACCCACCCCAACAGGAGGAGGAGAGTAAGACCGAAACATCATCCTCAATCTGAGCAATCACTCAGTGAAGGTGACTCGAATACTTCGCACACTTTTGCTGACATTTTCAAACACGCCTTTTACATTTGTGTGCTGTGCTGCCCAGGTGTTCCGCTTGAGCTTCATTTTTGCCTATTCCAGAAAATTCTCAAAAGTGTTACTGGATTTGAAACCTCCCCCACTATCTCTTCACACCCCCCCCCGCCCCCGCCCCCCACACACACACTTGTGAGTTGCCATTTGATTGCAGAGCCAGACATCTAAAGTAACAGAAGACAAAGCATTACCACAAGTGCTTATGATGACTATGACTAGGTTGATGACACGAAATCGGAATGCAACCGGATAAGAGACTGTTACCGAGCAGACATGAAGTCTCGCACACAAATACAGTTTCTGGCAGTACTGAGTGCTGTACATGTCCAGACTTTTCATGTTTGTATGCCGATAATCTCCTCAAATTGAAAAAACGAGTCTCGTATTTGCAATGGCACTGCGTTGTTTGATCAGTTTTATTTTACTGACACTGCATTCATGAATATTGGGTGGTCATCGCGTCTGCCTCGGAGGCCGAAAATCTGATTTGAATCTCTGTTGAAACGTGTGTGCGGAGCTTGCAGTTGGCTTTTTTCTTGATGGTTCCTCACACATCCCGAGAATGTGCTTCATTCATTAATTGAAGACGCAAAATTGTCACAAATGTGCATGACAGTGTGAATGGTTGAATTTGTTTGCTGTCTTTATGTGCCCCGCAATTAACTGGCGACCAGTCCAGGGTGTTGCCCGCCTCTTCTCCGAAGTCAGCTGGGATAGGCTCCACCCACAATTATAAGTGCGGCGAGGGGAAGAGAAAATGGAGGGGTAATGGATTGGAAAGGAGAGCTCGGATATTTTTATGTATACAAGCCTGTATTTTGATCTGCTTGCACGCATCCAATGATATCATGTGTATGAGCTATTTTAAAGCGCCCGCTTCACACATTAACCACGGCGGATTATAAACCGCATACAAATACAGGAGCGACTGTCACAAAATAAAGCAATCGATTCCTTTACTTCAAGCTCATGTGCAGTGACCCGACTGCTTCCATGCTCATTTCACTCATCATTTAGTAGCACTGACCCCCTCCGCCCCCCCTACTAAATGTAATGTCTTAAATCCAGTTCACACGCATGCTTTATTGACATTCTTGTGTAAAACAAACACACTTTTGGGACGTAACAATCGCTCTCCTTTTCCAAGTCAAACTTTTAGGGTAACCAGAAACAGAGGACGGGCACAAAATGTAACACGTTGCTCATCGAACGTTACCTTTTCCTGTTCTGCGGTCATGCAATGAGGTCACCGGCAATCAGTTACATAAGCTTTCACATCATCTGCATATTTCCACAAGGACAAGGGTGTGCAGACGCCGACGGTGTGCCAAAAGTACACGTCGGCGCACTAGAGTACACAAACAACCTGGTGCTGTCGAACATGGGCATCACTCACTGTGGACAAAACCTGTTTTGTAGCATTCACATTCAATGCAGGTTTCAAGATCATACGAGGTGACAGCTTTGTGCGGACAGCAGTGCAAGATCTTGCAGGGAAATGAGATTCATTGATGCAGGTGCCGTTGAACTGCCCGCAGGCACCCCTAGATGGCAGCAGCAATGTCAAGAGACCTTTTATGAAAAACTTACCGAGAGTCAAACCAAAACTTCAAATAGTGTCAACAAAATACATTAAAAATACTAATGGCTTGTATGGTGTAAAATGTAGCAGCTAAGTGTGATAAAAGTATGCAAAACAGAGTAAATCAGTGCAGTTTGTAGTTGGCAAGTCAGCATTCACCAGGACACGAGAAAACGGTTCACACGTCGCTTAAACTTGACAAATAAAAGGCAGTTGTGTTTGAAGAGAGTATGCAATTGAGGAACAACTACAAATTATTAGGTACAGTACTGTGATTACTGTAATTTTGCTGGTATTGAACTCAAAATGCATACTCGTCTGGTCAACTGTCAAATATGAGTACAAAATGCAGAGCTGGATATTTAACTCATTCCACATTGAGACGTAAATTACCATGTTATTAATTGTAAAAGCAAATTCAAATACTCCTCATGCACCCGAACCAAACCACTCATACGTTGCGCATTTTGCTTAGCTCTCACTGTGATTGTCAGCGAGATCGTCCAAGGGCACGGTTTCGTTCGACAGAAACACGCGCGAGTCAATGTGCTGTTCCATTCAGGGACAAAAGGAAGACGGCACTTACTACTGCACCAAAAGCTCACTCTCGCTGCTGTGCAAAAGATTTAGGTCAGTGAGCCAAGTCCGCAGCAGCACGATGAATGTTTTGTCCATAAATGCCAAGTACCAGACGACCGTCACTTCTCAAGTCCACTTGAAGTCGGCGTAAGAACATCTTGGCGCAGCTTCATCCGCGAACAAGCAGGCATCTTATGCAGGCTCAACGTTGAACAACTCTGCAGACAAGACTACTGAAGATGTCTTTTTGGCTTATGTGGTTGAAAAAATAGAGATATAATTCAGAAAAAAAAAAAAAAAAAATTGGGGGATAAGTCCATTCAAAGCACGGGTCAAACACTATGTCATGCCGCTCTTGCCCCCCATTACAATTGGTCGTGCAAACTCCACAAAGTCATCAATGAGAACAGGCCACGCCCCTGAGAAGAGATTAAAAAAAAATAAAATAAAAATTAGCTACATTTCACCGGAGCTCATATGCAAAATTTTGAGGCGATTTATTCAAGTCGTGTCCCGTAATTCATCGCCCTTGAAGAAAACAATATAAGAGGAGCGATCAGGCGATCCTCGTGCATGTCAAATATCCCAACTTCATCAGCTCACCCTCTTCATCGTAGTTGGACATGTCGTCCGCAATCATATTGCCGAAGTCCAGAAGGAGATTCCACGTGTCTTTGGGGATAGAACGCTTGTGGTGCTCCTGAATCCAAGCGCAGTAAGCAAACATTTCATCAGATGCGGGGAAAAAAGATGAGTGAATGATGATGGGGGGGCGCAACGACATGACAACTTTCTCCACTCACCTGCAAGAATCTGTTCCAAAGATCCAAAAACTTGAAGCGACCTGTGAGAACTAGATTCCAGTAAGCCACGGCCATCTCTAACTCTGAGAAATTCAGAATTATGGAGAGAAACAGTCTGAATAACCCCCACCCCCCAAAAAAAATTACCAAAAATGTCTG
This sequence comes from Hippocampus comes, assembly GCF_001891065.2. Lineage (NCBI taxonomy): Eukaryota > Metazoa > Chordata > Actinopteri > Syngnathiformes > Syngnathidae > Hippocampus > Hippocampus comes. The sequence goes on along the minus strand of NW_017805745.1, from coordinate 30,801 downwards.
CTCTTGACCTTACCTAAACCTTTCTGCCCAGGATTCTTGGCAAAATTAAAGGTAAACTGGTAAAAGTCTTTAAACTTCCCGGTGTCTTTTAGCTCTTGCTCTAGTCTGGGAAGGGCGGCCTTCAGTTTGTCAGGAGTGTCACAGCTACGGGGAATAAAGACAAATAAAAGACTTTTATTCTCATTGAAACATTAGGATCCTATCCAGAGTAATGAACTAACATTGCACATCAGTTTTTAAAAGCCATGCTTTCATTTGCAATTGAAAATACATTTTGATGACCCATTTCACAATCACTCACCCAAGGTCTGCCATTCCGTCCATGAATTCTTTCTTGCTAAACTCGCACTGCGTGGCTGCTCTGAACTTCCACGCTACCACCAATATGCTCATGCTCGCCGGGTCCAGGGTCAGGTCATCGCAAAACTGCTGGATTCCATCGATGCCAATCTTATTCTCATCCTGGGGATCTGCAACGATCGAACGGAAATGCGATCAAACCACCGCAAGCAGCCCCTGACAATGTCACTGCATGGATCCTACTGCTCACCTTTATATCTGTTATAGAGCTGTTCCAGCTTCTTGCGATCTACTGAATTTTTCATGGACTCTTTGTAGTAAAGGTCTGGATTCTGGAAGTAGTTATCGGTTGCGACTTCTAGTTTCCAGTCATTCTGTGATAGGCAGTACACAGCAGTTCTCTCTCCTGCTTGTGTGAAGGACATGAACTGCCGAACCTTGTCTCTCTGTGATGACTTTAACTTGTGCTGCAGGAAGAATCCACACCAAGGACCACAGGGTAAACACAAAGCCGGATGAATGCACCTTGATTGAGTTCAGCGGAGTTGCAAAACCTATTTTCATATCCCACGCCCCAGTCTTAGTCAGCAATGGAAGTGTACTGTGTACAGTATATATTTTTCAAAAACTGTAGCGAAACAACCTCTAAAATGCGGCACACATTTGATATGGATGCAAATATTTTTGATGACAGGCAGTGTTGGCTGAATATATATTTATTCATACAACGCGCGTTAGGCATATGATAGGATGAAGGAGTTCCAAAAGCGTCAACACAACGTCCCGGTGATTTGCACAATTGTCCCACTGTGCTAAATTAACCTCGAAGATCATCACTTGCAAATTGCCAACCCGACCCACCGGGGTATCGAACAGCACAATCACCGTGACACAATCAAACGGGATCCTCCGAGTGGTCTCCTGACCCGGAGGAGCGCCTTCGGGGGCATCAGTTACCAAAAAGGGAAAGGTACGTGCCACAAGTGCTCTCGTGCGCGTTCCAAATATACCAACCACTGACCTTCCCTTTCCATCATATTCCATCCAGTGCGACTCAAGGTTAAAGAAATGACGGTCAACTGTGTAGCAAAACCTCACATTATGAAGAACGGACAGTTGCAGCATTTGCATTTTGAAGCACTTGTTCTGGCCTCGCGTTTTGAATTGTACCTACCATTTTATCACCCGCTGTTTTGGCCAACATACCTATTTAGCCTTTCTGCGCATGCTCCATAGAACTGCGCTACTGTGTTCACTGTGGATTCATGGGACGTGTAGTCCAAAACCCGTGTGACTTGACGTCGAGGTTTGCACTAATCCAATGTGGGCCTATTCACACAAAAATGACCTCAGAACATGTTTTTGCCTTTATAGAAGATTGTTTGGTAGTGACACTACTGAAGAGAGATTCCGCAGTTGTCGTTTATAATAGAAGTTTCTCTAAAATGGTGGTTATAAAACTCGTAATTACGGGTTGGGGAGGGCGGGTGTCACATTGAGTTTGAGCACATTGCTTAAGCAATGTTACGATTCGACTTCAATTCTTGAACTGCACTTTGAAGTTATTATACAAGACGCAAAACATAAATAAAAAAATATGATGACTATTCTTATTATCAATTCGACGTGAATGTTGTAGTTGTACCAGTTCGGGGCACTGTACTTGCTCGGGGAGAAAATCAAAACTACAACTCCCATACATACCGAAGCAGAAAACTGTTTCGGAAGTAATATTGGATGGCTCCAAGAACACGACCGAATTCAGGAGCAACGTCGATTATGGCCATTTCTTTACCACATTTTCGCATTAAAGCGATGGATTAATGACGTACTCTGTAAAAAGGGTCGTTTGTACTGATGCAGGCTAATGGCGTTAGCAAAGTTCTGTTAGCTTTAGCTTCATGTGTCATGGGAGTACAGTACACCGAATGTTGAGTTGACTCAGCTGAATCGAGGTGGTCTGACAGCCGCAAGGAGAGAAGAGGTAAAACTTTATAACCGCTTATGAAAAAAGAATAATACATCAAAAAATATCGTGGGAAAAAAAACTGTCTCTTTACCTACCCCGGTGACTGAGCGAGCGATTGTCCTGTCTTGGCTCGCACCAGCTGTTGCTGTTTATCCTTGAAGCTGGTTCGCGGAAGTAAACGTTTAAGTTGATGTCCAAGTGAGACGCTGGGAAGCTGCATGCATGGAGGCCGGCTTGGTTGAGCAATGTGGCGCGACTGGCCAGGAGGGGGGAGCCATTCGTGCAATACAACAACCTGATTGTTCCCGGATTATTCAGCAGTCGTCCACCGGAGAGCCAACGCAGTGCAAATAAGGTTTCGCAGGTAGCTGTTGCCTTATTCATGTATTCAGACTGGATATTGTTCAAATTGGATGTGTTTTCGCCGTCCTCCGTTCTTCCTCATCTTTGCATGATGGTAGGATCTGTCCCGATTTTTTTTCCAATTTAATCGCATACTTTTTCGCTCATTTTCTGTTGGATGTGCGGAATCGTTGCTGCGTCAAATGACTCCTCGTGAAACAATGAGGACAATTGATTTTCAGTCAGTCGTTAGTTGCCATTATCCGTTTTCGTGTTCATAATGTCATCCATTCAAAAAAAGTATCCACCCACCACAGGCGTATTCTTGTTACTTTCTTTTCTCTTGTTATTTTTTGGTCACTATTTCTCGCTACATTTCTCAATAGCAAATATTTTTCCTCTTACTGTACTGACACTGCCCCAAATACAATAAGCGCCTCTTGCCGAACAAATCATAGTACAGTACTGACTGACTGTACCAGACGATTTACATCACAGTGCAGTCAGTACAAAGGATTGTGAGCAAGTGGTTATATATAAATATATATATATATATATCCTCACAAATTGATATTAGACGTCAGACCAGATCATATTCCAACTGTAAGATATTTACATGGATGAATGTTTTCACGACAGCAGCTAGCCTGTGAACAGTGGTGCTATTGACCTCCAGCACAAGCAGCAGTACCCCAGCGGTATTCCAGCTACTGAAAAAAAAGACGGCTGTCGTGAGGAAAGTTAACGTCACTCAGTTTTGTTAATGCCACCTCAGGTGAGAAGCATCTTGGGCACGAGTTGAATTTCTTATGCGTACTGCACTGGTGAAGGGCAATGTGCGGGATTCCTGGACAATCAATGGGGGGGTCTTGAGAGTTCAAGACACTCTTAATATTTAGGTCGTGCTGCAATGCAAACACTTGTCATAGTCACTCATGTCAAATGCACTCAGCAACTGGGTGGTGTTCAGTAATGAAAGCAAACATGGGTTGTTTGACCTGACCAGCTCAAACCGCACCTTACCTAAATATTCACTGCTCTGCAATGCAGCTCAATGACTGACCTACAACACTCACAAACAATTATCCCATTTTTTTCCTCAATGATATAGCTGACAACTTATTGATAGATTCCCAGCTTGGAAAAAAAATTGCAAGACAACTTGCTTGCACCTAATTTGCTTCTGATGAAATAAGAATGAATGTCTTGTATAACTCATTATTGTCCTTTCCAGTCAATGGATTTTGATGTCCTCTATGAATGATAGTACTTGTGAGGTTGGAGGTGTATTCAGATACACTACTGGTCATTTTGGAGGGAAGGGGGACATTTTTAGGTGGCAGGACGAGCATTGCTTGTGTCATCATCACTTTATTCAAGGGTTTTGCTCTGTGGTGGTGGGAAGACGATTACATATGTCAAATGACAGACATGTCCTTAATACATTACTTTGTTATTTTTGTATGCCCAATTTTCAGGCCTATTAGTCCCTCAACGCTCACTGGTGGAGCGAGTAGCCTCTTTGGATGCAGATTGTTTGTTTGTTCCTGTGCCTTGGCCTGGCTGTGGCTTCTGATGTGCAGCAGACAAACCAGAGGGCTCAGCATGGCGCCAGGAGGCAGAGCAGGCGTGCGGCCCCACTGGGCAATACCTGGTTGGTCAACAACTGCGTGTGGTTGGGTAGCCTCCTGCGCCGAAAGAACGCGGTCATAAATAAGTTGGCAGAAGCCGCGGCTGCTGTTAAGAGAGACCAAACCCTTTCAGAGACTGAGCGTCAATTTCAGGTAAAACGGTGTTTCTGTTTGTACGGTACTTATTTTATGTTGACATGATTTTTGTCCTCCAAATTTGAGCTCTCACATCCCTTACGAACAATCTCTTCTGTTATTTAAAAAATTTCCTCTCTTTTACTGAACTAAGCATGCATCTTCGCCTTCCTGCAGGTGCATACGATACAAGTTTTCCAGAAAGAGTTGAACGAGAGCGAGCACATGGTATTCCAGGCGGTGCACAGTCTGCAGAGGGTGCTGCAGGGAGACTACAGAGACGTGGGCAACATGAAGGAGAGTAGCAAGCAGAGGTTGGAGGCACTCAGGGAAGCCGCCATCCAGGTGATCGCATCATGAAGTTAGGTCAAGACTGATCTGGCTTCTCACTTTCTTGTGATCCTCTTGGCCGACGTGTCCTGAAACTAGAACGGTCTGTGAGGATTGCACACTGTCGATCATTTTGAACTGTTCCCCATGAATCATTGAAAATTTTTTTGGGGCTCAATTAAGAACCATTCATGAGGAGGGGTGGGGGTTGTGCAGCGAAAGCACCCCAGTTCTGACAAGGCAGGACATAAGATGGAAACCCTTCCCCCAATAAATCCCTCATGGCTTGAACTTGAGAAAAAAAATATTCGAGTCCGGATGTGTACTTTGCCACGTTCACGGCCATCTACCTTATCGAGCTCTATTTGCTTTTTATAAAAGGACAGCGCGTGCAGCTTTTGAGCCGGCTTGTCAGCCGCACCCATTCACCGAAGCCTGCACGCTTAACTTTTTCATCTGGCGTTACAGACGGAATTGTAAATACTGTTGTAAGACGCAAGACGTGTGCGGCCGGTTGGATCTCCAACTCTCAAGCGATCGCAAGCTTGATCGCAAAAATTCCATCAATGCATTCCACATTAATAACTGCAAATTTTTCCACATTGTCGACTTTCTGTCAATATACAAAAGGTGACAAATGAGTATATGGATATAATATTACCTGATTACAATCAAGAGGTCCAGGTGGCAGAGTGACAACCAAAAGCACACTTTTTGATTTGTAGATTTGTAGCACAGTTCTTGGTTGTTGGTTTTTTTTTTTCTATAATGACCTGTTAAGATGTCCCATTTTATATGATGTTGTGCTCTCCTGTCTGTGACTGACTCCTCCAGGAGGAGCAGGAGTATGTCGAACTGGTGGCTGCGGAGAAGCATCAGCAGGAGGCTGCTAAGAGCGTCCTTGCTCGGAATAAGACTCTGTCCATGGTCGACGAGATCCTGGAGGATGTCAGGAAGGCAGCGGACCGACTAGAGGAGGAGATTGAAGAACATGCCTTTGACAACAACAAGCAGGTGAACAATTAACTCCACTGTGGGTTAATCATTTCAAAATTGTCCGTAGGATCCTTAAAGCAGCCAAAATACAAATTGGAAAATATATCTTCCTCTTATTTTTCAATGCAAATACAATTTTGTATCAAAGCCATACAGTTGGCCAGGCTGTGATGTGTTCTCTGCCCCCCACCCCACTCTCTGCTTTGCTTCATAGATGCAAGGAGTGAATGTCGAAGCGGTGCTGAGAGTGGAGGAAGATGAAGAGAACGGAGGCATAAGAAAAAACAAATCAAGTCAGAGGGAAGCGGAAGAGGACTTGGGCCTGAGCATGCTCATTGACTCTCAAAACAACCAGTATGTGCTGACCAAACCCCGAGATTCCACCATGCCGAGGGCAGACCATCATTTTATCAAGGTCAGTCCCAGCCGCGCTGTTACATTACACCTGATTTGTCACCTCACGGGGGGGTCTACAAAATTCTGCATTGCTCATCATACTTCCAGTCCTCGGAGTGCTATGAATCTAATAATTCGTCGCATTTATTTTAAATCTGTTTTGCAGGATTTGGTGTCTGTGGTCATGTTGTCGCTACCCTGTGGCTGGATGTGCACTCTGGTGGGTCTTCCTCCCATGTTTGGATACATCATCTGTGGGGTCCTGCTCGGACCGTCCGGTCTCAACAGCATCAAGGTGCGCTTTTGTGAGCGCGTGTCTGTCCCCGAAAGTATTCGCTTCATGTTCACCAAGAATGCTGATTTGATCTCCCAACAGTCTATGGTCCAAGTGGAGACTTTGGGAGAGCTGGGGGTGTTCTTTACCCTCTTTGTGGTCGGACTGGAGTTCTCACCCGAGCGCCTTCGGAAGGTGAAACACAAACTGGGACTTCAGTTGGGTGTCTTAAGAGCGTGTGGCATCAAATGTATACTAACGCGACGCTATTTGAAACCTGCTGCGTGTAGGTATGGAAGACCTCAGTGCAGGGTTCCTGCTACCTGTGTCTGCTCATGGTTGTTAGCGGGTTGCTATGGGGACGAGTGCTGCACATCCAACCCATACAGACTGTCTTCATAGCCACCTGCTTGTCCCTATCCAGCACCCCATTAGTGTCCCGTTTCTTAGCGGGAGGAAGCAGAGGGGAGAAGGAAGGTTAGTGTGTCAATCTGACCTCAAACGGTCGGAATTCGACAGAATGGTCCATCGAGAACGGAGTCATGTATTTGTTTGGCTCCTCATCGATCATTTATGCCCTGGCAAAAATCGTCTCCTCATTCGCTACTACTGCACATCGCTACATTCTCACGAGAAAGTACAAAAATGAAACGACTAGGACGGTTTCAAAATCGAGCCGGCCCCATTTGTTGACGCCACTTCTCGTCTTCTCTCTGTTCCTAATATTGCGGTCAGAAAATAATTCCTGGAAAACACAACCCCCGACCCCAATCAAGTTTGGACATTGCGTTACACATGAATAAAAAGCGAATGCAATGATTTTAAAACATTACAGAGACAAATATTTCATGTTCAAACTGATGAACTCGATTGCTTTCACGCAAATGCTCACTCATTTCGAAAACAGCCGGGACAGGGCCAAGACTCCGGCTCGTACTTTGAAATGATTCATTTCGATGCTGTCGTCATCTTAAAACGTAAATGGACGCTGTCAGCATTTTCGAAGCGGCTCGTGACTCGGGCACGCGTGTACGTGTGACGCAGGTGACCTCGACTACAGCAGCGTACTCCTTGGCACGTTAGTGATGCAAGACGTTCAGCTGGGCCTATTCATCGCCGTTATGCCCACGATGATCCAGGCGCAAAGCGGAGACGCCGACAGGTCAGTTGGACCTCACCTCACGTTTCTTCTTGCCACCAAGCGTGGCCTCTGTAAAACCCGGAAGCTCCGTTCTGTGCGCTGCAGCTTCCTGTTCGAAAGCCTGCGTGTACTGAAACTGCTGGCGCAGGTCCTGGCGTCTCTGGCTGCGGTGCTGCTCCTGTGTGTGTTGCTCAAATCCTTTGTGGTCGGCCCCTTTTACAAGAAACTGCACGCTGAGAGCAAAGGCAACAAGGAGATCCTGGTGCTGGGGGTTGCAGCCTTCGTTTTTTTCATGCTAACGGTACGCGCATGATTTTTTTGTGGGTTTTTTTTTCCTAAATTAGATTCTCAGTGGTTGATGGTTGTAAGCATGATGAAGTGGCCGCTGTACGTATTTGTCGTTTCGATGCTTGCTTATGCAGGTTACCGAGTTTCTCGACGTTTCGATGGAGTTAGGCTGCTTCCTAGCCGGAGCGTTGCTCTCCTCCCAGGGTCACATGGTCACCGCAGAGGTCAAGGGATGCTTTGAGCCAATTCAAGATTTCCTCGCCATCATTTTCTTTGCTTCAATCGGTCAGATACGCGTCACCACCATTTCATGACTTCAAGACGATGCCGATCGTAACGCGACATTCTTTCCATGCTGCAGGACTTCACGTCTTCCCGACGTTTGTACTGTACGAGCTCACCGTTCTGGTTGCGCTCACACTCACGCTTGTCATCTTGAAGGTATAATTGACATTTGACCTCTTCTGTTCCATTGAATTCTCTTTGCCCTCCTGCAGTTTTGTTTCTGCTCCTCCTCCTCAGTTCATGATGGCCGTGCTGGTGATGTACGTGATCTTGCCACCCAGCTCTCGTCACATTCGCTGGATCGTCTCGGCCGGCCTGGCGCAGGTCAGCGAGTTCTCCTTTGTCCTCAGCAGTCGGGCACGTCGTGCCGGCATCATTTCCAGAGAGGTCAGTGGCAACGCTGCGACGCAGACATAAGCGGCAAAATATTTTCGACCGACACAATCCAATGAGATATGGAACGAGAGCTGTCTCGTTGTTGTTTGAATTGTGACTGTTTGCCCGGCGCTGCATCGTAGGTGAGACCTTTGCCCCTCGTCTTGTGGCTGGTCTGCATTGTTTGCTCTCTTAACTGCCCCAAAACGAGTTTTGAGTTACGTTTTAGAAAGTACTGAACAATTAACAAGGATTCATCGAATGTACGAAAAAGTATTTCATGTCGCTTTTTATGTCTGGTATGTTGCTCTCCTCAGGTGTACCTGCTGGTTCTCAGCGTCAGCACCCTCAGCTTGCTGCTGGCACCAATCCTGTGGAGAGTGACAACTCATGCATGGGTGTCACGAAGAACGACCGCGATCACATGACTGGACTCGGTTTCTTCTCGTTGCTGCTGCGAGGTGGGAAATCCAGCGGCGGCAATCCAGTTTGCATTCATTTGGCAGCAGAGTAAAGTTAGGTTTTGTCATCTCATCTCATCTCATTTAATGGGGGCTGTACGAAAAAAAGTTTTTTTTTGGTTTTGTTTTTTTTAAGCTGACCTTTTTTGAAGACGTTTATTACTCACGGTCCAAACTCCTCTTTCTTCCATTAATTTTATTTTATCATTAGTGTAATTCTGTTAAATGCAGCTGTATACACACATTCGAGTATCACCAAAAACTAATTTTGTAATTTTTGTTTTTCCAATGAATGTAAACAACATTATGTTCTACTTTTGTAGTTGTTGTACCCATTTTACTTTTCTCCATACAGTTGCAAAAAACATGCATGTGAACGCTTTGGAATTACCCTGATCGCTGCTTAAAGTGGCCATAAAATGTGATCTGATCTTGATCGAAGTCCTAAGAACAGACAAGTTGTCTTAAACTCGTATTACACAAACATTTCGTTTCCATTTTTTCATCAAGCTAAACAACAGGGCATGGATGTCAAATATGTGACCCAACTGAGTGAGTCTCCTTTGGCAGCAATAACCTCAGCCAGAAATTTGTTACAGGTGTGAATACGACCTACATGAATGAGGTTTCATTTCAATTCAGCTCTTATGTGCCTGCGGCGTATTGTGCTGGGTTTTTTTTTCCCCTTCATGCTTGATGTGTCCAAACTTCAAACGTGTCGCACTGTTTTTTTTTTTGTTTTTGTTTTTTTTTTTTTAATTAGACAGTAGTAGCGTTGTCCGTGGTGTGCTCTAACACTCATTTTTGTTTAATGTTTTACATACCATAGATTTGTCAATTTCATCCCAGATTGGCCTCCAACGCAGTATTATTTTAAGCAGGCTTTATTGTAACTTACCAATAACATTTTAAACCAATTTATGTTGCATTGCAGGTAATTCCAAATAGTTGATGTAAAATTTTCTTGCAACTGTTGTTATTGTATGTACGAGAAAAAAATGCCATTCCTACTTATCGTGCCTGCTCAACTTGCTGCTCTGCATACTGCTCATTAGCTCGTCTATGGCATTATGTCTTCTGTGGAAATGAATGTACGGGACGTACTTGTGCAATTAAATGTGTTTTCTGTTTCTATACTGTATATATTACTGTTAACAACCTTCCAATGGAAAGACATTTTCTTGGGTTCTGTTTATTTATTAAACAGATGAAAAAACATTGACTCTGCTTATTTCAGTGGTGTCAAAGTTCAGAATCGATTTTCATGATTTTTTAAAAAGCAGAGGTGAAGCTACCACCTTCCTCCAGCAGATGGCAGCGCGGAGCCAATTTGTTTAGCGGGTCAGCGGCCGAAAGCGTTCAGCAGAGTCACATACGTCATCTGAATGAGCCAGTGCCTGAGCCACGCAGTCGGCTTTTTCTGAAATAAATGTCAAAAAGAATGGCGGACTTTAATCCAGCTGCATTGATTGAAGTACATGATTCAACTTATGTATTGTTTAGACTTGTTTTAAAATGTTATTAGAACCCATCTCTACTCATGAATACAGTACAGCGTTTCTATTTTTGGATGGATTGACCATCGGAGGGCGCTGTAAACTCAAACACCCTCTTCAACTCAACAGCATGATGAGCAGTCACATAACACCAACCTGCTGAATCAAGCTCATGTAAGATGTATGAGGAAAGAAGTGAACGACTGTGGATGCTCATTCTCTCTCTCGCTCTCTCTCTCTCTCTCTCTCTCTCTCTCTCTCTGCTTCAGGCAAAGTTGAGCCGTGTGAGCTCAGGTTCAGCTGTGGTGAACACTTCTTCTGGGGGCAAAAATGTTTGAATGTGTATCATGTGTCAATTGTGAGCGGACACCTTGGAGGATGCAATAGTTGTGGTACCTAAAAACTACAAGCAAGCTTGTTGAGATCCTTCCTTTTTCTTCATTCATCTTTTCCGAATCAAAATGCAACAGCCAGAAGCTCGCCAGACCACTCAGCCACAGCCACCGGACACCGACATCCTGGACCCAGAAGGTATTGTGTCGTATTTTCTCATTGAACTGAACCTCAATGCAAGCAAGTACCCCTGAAATCAAAATATTTCTACTGAATCAGTTTTCCTGTTTATATACTGCTTGCACTTCTTTGTTGCTGTTGGTTTCTTTTTTCCCAAAAAGCAACTTCAAAAGAAGAATGAAGACTAGTTTAGTTGAGTGTCATAGTGGTTCACACATCCACCTCACAGATCTGAGGTTGAGGGTCCAAATCCAGACCCTGGCCCTCATTGGTGGAGATCGCACATTTTCTGCAGGGTTTTCCTCTGGCTTCCTCCCCCATTCCACAAACGGAAAAGATTGTTTAGGGTCAGCAAAGACCGGAAATTGCCCATCGATGTGAATGGTTGAACACTATTTTCTAGGGCCCCGTGTCATGGCCCCTTTGAATCAGCGTCATTTTTCTCCTGATTGCGGTGCCCCCCTTTGAGAGTATCTCCCGTCCACAGTTGCGTACGTACGGAGGAAGAAAACTGCTCTGTGGGTAACCGTGGCTCTACTGACTTTATCTCTGGTGGTGTTGGCCGTGGGTTTGATCTCCGCCACTCGCACGGACAACGTTCCGGTGGCCGGGTATTACCCGGGGATCACCGTGAGTGGCAAGCACCTCCCCCTGCTCATAACTCTATTTTGACAGTTTAGCCTGAATTTTTGTAGAATAATCTCCATTTTGCTTGCTGTCCTCAACCAGTTGAGTTTTGGGGCATTTCTGGGCATCGTTGGCATCCACCTGGTAGAAAACCGCAGGCCTATGGTAAGTCTTCTGAACCTTGTTAAAAATGTGGTTGAGAAAAAAAACCCAGTTGGGACCGGGGTGATAATATATTTGTATTTTTCAGTGCAGTTAGATTTTATCTCCTTTTCATGAGCAAATGTTGTTGGTTTGTTTTAGTTTATATATATATATATATA
>NW_017805745.1:0-18840 GCF_001891065.2 Hippocampus comes | reverse complement strand
ATATAATTTTAGTTTATTTTTTATTAGTTTAGTGTTAGCTTTTTTATTATTATTATTAATTTAATTTTATTTTATTTTAATTTTTACAGCGAGGATTTGTCGAGTGCGGGACGGGAAAAAAAAGGTCGCGAAGTGATGTGTAATAAACTAAAGCAAACTACAATTCCCAAACGACTGTTTAACCTTCCATCCACAATCCAGATGTATAGCAATACCAAAATCGATTATTTTAAAATGAACTCGTGTGAAAGTAAAGGACATTTTCACTTTAATTATCGTTAGTTTTCATTTGTTTTATGAACACAATCTGTAGTTTCTTTTTGGTTTCTTTAAGTGTTTTTTGTTTTTATTTTATTTTGTTGAAGAAAATATGTTTCCAATTTTAGGTTTAACAAGCCTCCCTTTTCCATAAGTATAATAACCTTGCTTGCGATGGGCAGTCACATGACAAAATTTAGGTCTTCATGAAGCACTGTTTAATCCAGTTTGCCAAAAATGACAAAACGTGACGGATCGATAGATCAATAGAAAAAAGATACATGTGCCATATATCAAAGATTGTGTTCATGTCATGTGTGTGTGTTTTACAGGAAATTGTTGACATGAGGAAAAATGCGATTATCCTCTGCCAAAGTAATGCGTCCTTGCTCTCTGGGCGCTGGTCGCCCTTCATGACTGCATTTGTGGTCGGCTAAAGAGATTCTGATTGGCTCCGTATTTCGGTGGCAAAAACTGAAAATGAATTAGCATTGGTTGTTTGCTGAAGGGGCCTCGCTTGTTTGAGACAGCCACACAGCCAAAGTGCTTGTTTGTGTAATTGGAGCCATATAAATGTGATCGCATTACCCATTCCCGAACTGAAATGCTTACTTTTTTTTAGCATGTGGTCTCAAAGATTTGTGGTGGTTTTATTTTTTTCTTTTCATAATCCATGTCAATAAAATGACAATTAGACAAATATGAGATTGGCAGAGGGCTGCCAGGAGTTGAGGGAGTTTTATTTTTGGTGTCATTGAAGTGCCATTCTCAGTATCACATTCACATTGCGTGATACAAGGTCGGACATGAACACCAGAGACCCCAAAACTAGTACAGTACCTGTTATAAAATCACCTTTGACCTTAATAACTTATCAAAACACAAATTGGGTTGAAGAATGTGTTTTTCAAACACATCCTGCAACCGTGTGTTGACTTATTGCAATTTGTGCTTTTGAGTCGGCTACTCATCTACAAATAAATACAGATTACCGAGAGCTTTTGTGTGGCGTTGGTTTGATCAAAAATCTTACGAAGCAAATCAAATACAACAGTCTGCCTCCCATTCCCCTTTCATTCATGCTCATACTGTACTGCTCATCTCTCAGCCTATCCACCACTATTGCAAAGAGCAATGGGCTTAGACCTGATCCCTGATGCCGTCCTACCTTCACCTTAAACTACTATGTCACGCTTCCAGCACACCTCACAACTATTCTGCTACGATCAGACCACGACTGGTACGCAGCTCTTTGAAGATGACATTTAAAGGAAGATAGTGGATATAAACATAGATCATTATGTAGATCAAATTAGATGAAAATTAAAAGTTTAATTCATATGTGTCTTACTGAGGAGAGTTTTACATGTGAATCAAAGGTGACTGTGACGCTGTGAGCAAGTTGGAAGCATGGCGGGGCAACACCATTAAGAGCTTACAAATCTTAAAATCGGTGCGACGTTAGTTCAGTTCCTAATTGGTGATTGATTGAAAATGTTTTCACAGAGATACTGGAATAATTCAATATCGGCTGTCTGGAAAAAAGTGGAGATTTTTATTTCGCAGCCATTCCCTCTGCTCTCTTCATGCCTGCTGACGGCGACCAAGTGCGTCTATCGTGAATTTTTCATGTGGACTTGACGGTGTCGTGTGGCAGCTCGGATCCGCTTGTCGGTGTCGATTGTTTGATTCGAAAGCTGAGCAATGGTGGAAAAAGATGAATTGCAAGCGCTTTTCATTATATAGCTATGACGCCCCCCCCCCCCCAAAAAAATCCACTTATTGCTCAACCCACCCCTTAATTCATAAATACTACGAAATACAGTATATTTCAAGATATTATGAGTAATTTATTAGTTTTTATTATGACAAAAACCTAATGTGCTGGAAAAAAAATCTGTACTTTTTGTGCACATATATATTTTTTTTTTCTTCGCCAAATGTCGCGGTGCTCCGGAGCTTTTTGACACAGTGGCTTTTATACTTGATGACGAAACGCTTCACCAGACGAGTGCTCTGTTCTCACCTCTAAAAGGCTCTTGTTGACACCCCCACTATATTTCACAGACAAAAGCCTTCCCGGTCACCTTGAAGCACGAGGAACATTATCGTATTTTTGAAGCACGAGGAACATTATCGTATTTTAACCAACAGGCAACTGGACATTCACTTCTTATTACGCGCACTGTGGTGCTCTGTCACTGGACCACTGAGCACTGCAAAAACACCTTGTGGTGACTTTTGTCACACGGCGTCAAAGACATTCTGTTCCCCATGCAAGGAAGCTTGCATTTATTTCCTTCTTTTTAAATGCTGCTTTGCATCCCTCATCTACGCACACGAGGGCACATTAGAGGCTCTGTTCGGAGTGCGCATAAATGTGTTTTATGTCCTGACAGCTGGTGCTAAGCTAAGCCGTGCATTTTGTCCGGCTCTATTGTCTGTGCCGCTAGCCTCATCTCCCACTTGGAGCCCATAAAAGTCGAGGCATTTAAACAGCTAATGAAGCGAAGAGTCTGGGCTGGGGGCAGATAAAAAAATCCCATCCGGAAAATTGTTGTTCCTTTTTTTTTCCCACCACTGTGCTTTCATTCATTCAACAGTCATCCACTTGTGTCGTCGTTTCTCATGTAAGATACAGAGATGGATGGTACCCTTCAAAACTTGGGGACAGGGCGGGGGCTTGCCTAACGAAGGTCATTCCAGAGGAAAGAACAGACAAAGGAAAAGACCCGTCTCCCTCTCAGGCTCCGCTTCATCCTCGGCACATCTGATGAGAATAAAGTGTAATTGCACCTCCACTACAGTTGGTGGCAGTGGTGCGCTCATTGTCAGAGAGCGCACAAGAAGTATCAGCTCCTCTGCAGACATGAACTGTACTTGATTGAGAGTTTAATCGAAAAATTATACTATTCATTATTGCAGAAAATTGGGGGGCAGGCGCAAAATATTTTATTGTTCCTGACGGTGGGAAGAAACAAAAAGAATTGAGAAGCGCTGCCTTAACCTCATGTTTTGTCACATCTGTCCAAAAGAGACTTCCCTCGAAGCTTTGCGGCCTGTCGGCACGCATTCTGGCAAATTTTAGGCCCTTTTTTGGTCAAGTCATAGCAGTGATCATAGTGGCTTGTTTGAACCAACAATTTGGCCGAGGTGGGAAGGGGTCAGCAATCAAAACGGTTAAGTAAAAGCATATGAAACGGTGCAAAACAGCATCTGTTAGCACAACAACTTGAAAAAGACATTTACCAGCCACTTAAGCCTCACAGAGCTGTTCTAATATTCACATTCGTGAAAAAGTACAATAAAGATTTGTTATTAGACCGCAATCTAACAGTCAGTCATAAATTACAGTATTTTATTGTCCCCCCCTCCCCCCACTGCTATGAAATATGATACTGTATGTTGGAAACATTGGTGTACACACAAACAAACCCCAGCAGCAACTTAATGTGGAGCGTACAGTAAAAAAAATAATAAAAAATAATCAAAATAATAAAAAAATATTGACCGCATAACAGAGCTGATTTCATATAGACGCAAAATGATTACAAATAATATTTTAAAGTCATTTAGCTGGCACTTAGCTGGTGGCGTAATTGAACAGCGACAGTAAATGATGCGGAGACATTACTGTAAATGTTATTATAAAGTTTATGATGGGACATCTGTCACAGGGCAGCCGGGGCTTCAGAACAAGCGTGTGTCTGTGCGAGTGTGTGTGTGTGTTATTCTTACTCGATCAGAACACACAGCAGAGAACTATACGATCATATCTGTGTGCGCATATTACGCTTTCTTTACCAAACATTTGCTTGTGTTGCCACGTCGCTTTTCATAAAGTGATACGACACATGACCGTCTTTTTTCACGTCTGTTCTCTCCAAGCTGATGGCGGCCATTATCTTTGTCAGCATTGGCGTCATTGCGTCCTTCTTCTGTGCCATCGTGGATGGGATCATCGCATCAGAATTTATTGTGAGTAGAAAGAAAGCAGGGAAAATGTCGACATGCTAACGTCCACCTCCATCCCACTTTCCTGCAAATGAGCAAAAGCTCCGCTTGGCCCATTAACCCAGTGAAATATCAAATCCTTTATATTTTAATGAGTGTGGATGATTGGGGGGAGTTTAAAAAGCCACTGGGCTCTTGGCACGGCATGGGCGATATTGATCAGGAATGCAATCAAAGGCGGCTCGCGGCCTCACGGGACAGCGGAATTTATATTCATTGCTCTGGCAAGGCTCACGCAATGAAATCATCGAATGAGCTTGTTCGTTCTATCATCCTAGTGCAGGAGGTGGGCTGCTAATGTGCAGCGTGAGCCGTAAAAATGCTACAGCCCCGCCGATGTGGAAAAATTGGAAACCTTGAAATGGTTGCACTGGCGAAAGCCTTTGGGATTGTTTGGTAAGCACAACGAAAGCTCGGTGGGATGCAAAGCAACAGTGGATGCTGGGGGCGACTGGATTATTTTCATGACCCTTGCCCATCCCTTCGGAAAAATAATTTATTGAAAGGTCTGGGGTGGTCAGGATAATTGGAAACCCTAAATTGAAACCCTAACCCGAGTTTAAAACCCTATTTCTAAATCCTTACCCTAATTTGAAAGCCTACTTTGAACAATAGCCTGAGTTTATAACCCGACTTTAAGACCCTAACCCTAGTTTAAAACCCTACTTTGAAAGTACCGTATTTGCAAATCCTAAATTAAAACCCTAACCCTAGTTTGAGACCCTCCTTTGAAACCATAACCCAAGATTGTAACCCACATTTCAAACTCCAACTACAACATACAACCCAATTATCATACCCTAACCCAATTTTAAAACCCTCCATTGAAAAGCCGGATTCTCCTCTCACATGAACGCGCAATTGTGTTTCTGTGCTGCGGACGCCTCCCTCAGGTTGATGCCCGGGGTCACCGCCCCATTGTCTTCACCCCCTCTGCACATTTGTCTTTTAATTTGAATTTATTTTTTAACCCTCCTATATAGGACATAAGACCTTTGCAAGAGGACATGTGTGATTTTTACACCAGTGGATCTGGCTACGCCTTTGACAGCTACTACACTGAGGTGAATCTACACACGCATTTTGATGCTGTGTGCCGTTCATTGCTGGTTTGAAGGATTAGGAAAGAAAGTTTGAGCAGTTGGCGTTGACGTCACTCAAACTGTTGCGTTATTTTCTTTGACCGGTTCTTTCAATTGGCAAAGTTTATAGTTGCATGATTATTGATGACAGATACAATTGGACATGATTGTGACACTAAAAAGCGACATTTTATAACACATTCCAGTTTACAGACGGCGTGGCCAAATGCAAGTGTGAATTGTACGCCAAGCTCTTTCCAAAGTTTTAAATTCAGTGACATCTCGTGGTTGAACGCCTTTACTGCTCAAAATGCAATCAATGACGAATAACAGCAAAAATGTGTATAGCGCCCCCTATTGTCATACAAAAAAAGGTTAAAAAGATGATTCCTTTAGTTTGGACGTTGCGCTCATGCTGAAAGCTGAAAAAGTACAGCTTCAGGAGCTCGCCAAATTTATGACAGAGTATGTCCAAATTGAGCATTAAAACCGTGAGGCCCTTAACAGTAACCTCTTGAATGCTTGAAAACTCGCAGATGACGTGCGGTTCATCGGGCAAATCCTGCAAGTTGAAGCTGAGAAGCAACACCTGCTACTGCTGCTACCTTTATAACTGCGAGAGGTAACGTTTGCACGCGTTATCACTCGCCTCGTTTCCAGCAGTTATGTTGCGTGGCCATGTACAGTCGACAGCGGCTAATCGGCCGTGAGACTTGACCGTGAAATGGAAAACAGACAATTCTGCCGGGACTTTTGGACTGTTTTGATGAGTATCTTGTGTGTTACAGCACAGAGTACCACCCCCAGTACTTTGAGTTCACCGGGGTCAGCGGCTGCTGGGATGTGATCCACCTCCATCGTCTGCTGTGGGCCTCGGTGGTCCTCAACGTGACCGGCCTCTTCCTGGGAATCATCGCTGCCGCCATCCTTGGAGCCTACAAGGACATGGTGAGAAGAAGCAAGGAACCTTGATTCAAGCGGATTTGAAATGTAGCTCAATACGTTCATGTATGTGAATAATGGTGACGAATCGGTGCTCTAAATCTGCTTCTCTGCCACACACCGTTGTTCCACTTACGCTTTTAAACCCCTGCAGCAGAAACCGACTCCAGCAATGGCGCCAAGCCCGGCGCCACCGCCCCACATCCTGTACAACCCCACCCAGCATATGCTCACCTACGCTGGCTTCTGTCCTCCGGGGCAGAATCTTCCTGCCTACCCCAATTATCCGGGGACAGTGCAGGTGGGTCACACAGTGCAAACTGGAGCACAATGGAGCAGTATGACATTGTAACCACACAGTTTTTGTTTTTAATTTAATAAAGTCTTCAGAACCACCCTAGAAGACAAATGACAGATAGATATGACGTTCATCTTGTCTTCTTATTAGTTGAATTTGGTTGAAGGTTACTTTTTTTCAGACAACGGTCTTTTTTCTTTTGTGAAGAGAAAAACGCTGACCTAGCTGACATTTTCGGCGATCACTTCAGCCTTCATGAGAGTTGTCACCGTTTCCGCGTGACTTAAAATGAAACTTGATAGAATTTCTTGGGGATAGTTTGAGGGGTCATCGGCATGGACTTATTACGTTTGATTTTTAAGG
Source organism: Hippocampus comes (assembly GCF_001891065.2). NCBI lineage: Eukaryota > Metazoa > Chordata > Actinopteri > Syngnathiformes > Syngnathidae > Hippocampus > Hippocampus comes. The sequence continues at coordinate 11,883 of NW_017805745.1, read as the reverse complement.
GCGTGAAATTGTTCATTATTTATCAGCACCCTCAAGGGAAATTCCATTTGTCCTGCAATATAAAACATACAGCACATCGACCATGAATACAAACGCACCAACAGAATTCTATGGAAACGCACTCAGGTTAAAGCAGGGCAATTCTTCATCACTTCAAACTGCAGCAAGAAAAATAACAATACAATTATGTTCACATCTCTCTGGATGCTAACAGTTACAACTTACCTCTTTGAAAAATCTAAATCTCAAGGTCGACCTTGTAAAGTGGCTCGCAGGTACCTAACAGGTCGTAATGTCGCCTTCTTTTTCTTTTCTTTGCTCAGACTACCAGCAGTAGTTTTCACGGACCCGCTACCCCACAAATGATCCCCGAGGGGGGTCCCGTAGGCACTTCGTGTCCTTCCGAAGAAACCCAGAGTCAGCCACCCTCACAAGGTGCCACCCAAATGTTACAGCAGGGGCCCACCCAGGAACCGGGAGGCGGCTTCATGCTTACACCCAACGCGCCGGTCCTCTTTGGATCCGCTCACGGCCCCTTCGAGAAACCTCCGCCTTACGCCTATTGAACCCCCCCAGCCAAAAGGAAAACAAAGCATTCGTGTCTCCAGTTTGTTTGCCCGAACTTAGAAGACGCTTAATAGGAGGCCGTGTAGATGGGAGAGGTCAGTGAGCTCCTCTTTACTGCCGCAAAGGAGAAAGATGTCTGTTTTGTAGTGAGCGTAGTTCATGTTCATTGACTAGGACCCCAGCATTAGTTTATCGACTGGCCAACATCAATTTCTTGGGTTATATCTAACCGGTTTCTTTGCAGGTGTTCCTGTGTGCGCTTTGAAAACAATGACAAATGCACTACAATTAAGGGCTTACTTTCAACAGGAATGCGGATAAAACCACACCGTGGCTGCTACGTTGCGGTTTGACGATTAAATCGGCTTTATAATACAGGCAAAGATGTGCGTTAGGGCAGAAAAGTGCTAATTGTAGCACTAGCACTCGCTGATTGCTTGGACATAAAATACGCGCGAACAATGTCCACAGATCCGGTGGCTCCTCATTAGCATAATCACAAAAAGGCTCGCGTGACTCTTGACGCTCATTGAAACTGTTTATTTTGCTTCTTAAATACAGTTTTCACCCTGGTAGATTCAAACTTTATCGTAGCATTGTGCAATTCGCCGATAAAAAAAGAAAAAAAAAAGAAAATTATTGGACATTACAATAAAAAAAAAAAAAATGCACATTCTCATATCGGGGGCATTCATTCATGAGACAACTCCAAAATGGTAAAGCGGAGTGAAGCCAAAATAACACTGGAGCCCTTTGGACGAACGCAATGCTTCTCAGTCTCACATTGTGTTTTGTTTTTTTTTGTTTCTTTTTCTGCATTTCGGTTTATTCAGCATCTACGAAATGAAGAATAAAACAATGATTCTGTAAAATTCTATTTTAAGATTGTGATTATTGCTCTTAATCCCACTGTTGGGGAGAATCACAGCTGTACTTTGTTTTGTCTGAAGAATATTACATTGAGACTATACGGTAAGTGTTGCTTAACTTTGATGCAAAGATGACCTCGGGGAGCCTATTGTACGTACGTTGAGTTTCTGCCCTTCTATAAAGCATTGTACAGTCACATTATTTACAAACTCAGTATAATACAGCGCGCTAGGTTTGCTCTCAGTAGCTCGTGTGGTACATTGGCTGCGGTGGTCTCCCATTTCTGCAACGTCAGCCTCCTCTTCCTCCCTCCCAATGACGAATCTGCCGTCGTCCGACTGGTTTAGGGTGGTTTTTAGCATTCACGTGGTTCTGAAATAGCAAGATATTTGATCTTTGCGCACGAGCGGAGATGCAAAGTGCACATTTCACAAAGAGGGGTGGCGGTCATTCGGTGAGCAACGATGTTTGCAGCGGTGGCAGAATTCGCCTGTTTTTAGAGCACTCAAGTAGGCACAAGGTAAGATTTTTTTTTTTTCCCCTCCAAGGTTGCATGTAGACATGGAGCAGGTGGGGATGAGCTCATGAATATGGTTTCATGAGGCAAACCACATCGACCGGCAACTACGTGCAAAGGTTTTCTAGAATACGCAAAGAAATCAAGGTGGGCAGTGTCCTGCTTCGGGTGGGTCACCGTGCGTAATTGAGCCTTGAGATCTTTTTATAGGTTTGAGACATTTTGACCTTGGCTTAACTTAATATTCTTGAGGGCTTATGTGGTGATGTGACGGACGAAGCATTCCATCCTAAGACTTGTGACTGATGAAGTGGACATTGTTGGCTTATTATTTTTCTTAGAATATGCAAAGAGTCCTTGTGAGAGCTTCCTGGCAGCAAGCGCCACCGTCACAGTCAAGACCAAAGGACAGTGTGACATTGTTCTGAGGGCCCAGTAGGACCGCAACACTTGCTTTAGATTTCATGGCATTTAAATCTAAGAAGTCTCTTCTCTCTACTCAAGGCGCGTGATCATATAAATATTTTGGAAACATTCTCCCCTGCTTCTGGATTGGCTTCGGCAGAGCACTGTGCGCGGTCACTGGTTCGAATCCAGCAGGGGGCAGGAGTGGGAGCGGATGTCGTTATGTTTCTGGGTGGCCTGGTCCAGATCCAGAGTTTGTCCGTTCACCGCGACCTTCATGCAGCCGCTGAATGGCGCCGACACCAGCGTGGAGACCAGCGGGACACCTGAGGCACAAGTGACACGGCGCAAGGCGCAAATGGACGTTCAATGTCAAAGAAAATTCAGTTCAAATCTGTCATCCACAAGGGTTGGGAAGTTTCAATAATTGTTTGTGTATCACTTCTTGGGGGTTGTGTAATGTTAGTATTTTCATTTGACATTCAAGGGCGATATTTTGAAATACAGTATTCATTCATAACCCCATTTCATCAATACTGTTCGTTCATGGCTCCACAATTGCCTTTTGAGAAATTTCTCCTTGGATGAAAATATGAAAGATTTGGGATTAAGGTCTAGAGGTTAACATTTTATGTATACAAAATAATGTATTGTACAGTATACATCAGATATGAACCCTGAGGTAAAATATATGTGATGAAATAGGATAGGTCAAAGTTCTACAAAGAGCTGTCTGCCAACTAGTGGTGAACGGTGTTATTACAACTTTAAACAGATCAGGTAGTGTAGGGGAAACTGTTGTATGAAGTTGCCAACCCTGACCTGGACAGTACATGTTGTAAGGGGCCCAATACGCACCCCGATTAAGCGGTACTGCAACTTCCCTCTTCTACGCAAACAAACGTCTTCCTCGTGTGTATTGTGCTCAGTGCTCACCACCAGGGAGGCCTCCAATGTAGGTGCTGGACGGTGAATGAAGGTTGACCTCTGCATCTTCGCTCCGTCCAGGCTCCCCGTCGACAAGGAGCTGGGTGCGGTTGCCTGAGATCTTCACCTGGATTTCGTGACTCTCGCCATCGCAGAGGGGCGCTGGCGAGCTGGCCAGGATGACGCCGCCCGCTGTCACCAGAACAAACTGAAAACGCGGTTTATTCTGATTAATAGCAAGCCGAACATGATGCGATATTTTAGCGGCACTTACGTCTCTCCACTCATCGGTGCCGGGGTGATAGTCAGCCAGAGCGACGGAGAGGGGGACGGTGTCTTCGTGAACGAGAGCAAAGAGCACCCCGATGGCGGTCGTTGGGTAAAGGGTCAACTGGACGCTCAGGTTCTGGGACTCTAAGCACAAACAAGGACGGCTCGATGAACAAAAAGATGTCAACGCTTAACCAAGCATGTGGTCATCACCACACACACACACACACACACACACACACACACACACACACACACACACACACACACACACTGCGCACCATAACTGATGTTGAAGAGAGCAAAGCCCGTCCCGGGGTAATATGCTCCGGGATTCTCGGTGCTGAAACACTGAATGTTCTCATTAGTCATGATGCTTTCGTGCATGGACCGGTCTTCCCCCGTCATCCAGCGCCACTCCTTCATACAGCCGTCCAGACGGGGGTTGACCTAAGAAACAGCATCAGAGGTTGATGACGACCGGTAGAAAGAGCCTCACGAAAAAAATTGGGGTGAAACCAAGACCTTGCTAACGAGGCTGCTCTCCCTAAAGGGAACTCCTCCGACAGTGAGGTTGAGCTCGTGCATGTCCTTCTTGAGTGTGAACAGATCGCCGTTAACCGCAATCTTCATGACGGCCTCCCGGTCGATCTTTATCACGAGACTCCGCCCCTGCTCCTCGACGGAAATCTGGTCCGAAAAGAGCAAACATGGCGGGCCGTGTCGGTCAGAACTGATGCGGCAGACGACCGAGTCCGCTTCGGATCAAAAGTAGCAACCTTCCTCCACTGGCCGTCATTGATGACGGGTCCGCTGCTGGTGACCCTGCTGACCGGGCCGTACTTGAGCTGCAACTCAAGTTTGCCGTGGTGAATGGCAAGCACGATCCAGGAGCTGTTCAGGTGACCGCCGGCAAAGAAGATCACTCCCTCCGAGTCGTATGTGCGGAAATCAAACTCTGCGGAAAAACTGCAACAGCGAAGGGGGAAGCATGAGAAAAGGATCTTAAGAATGACTTTCCGAAGTGACTTTTCGAAATGACTTCTTGTTTGGCTTAATTAACAAACTTAAAAAAAACATTTTCATGAACGAAATAATAGACAAAAATGCTTTTCAACCAAACCAACATTCACGGAAACTACTGGATGTCTTACTTTGTTTCCGACTGTTTATCTTACTCATTACTTACTATAATGACAGTGGAAATGTCATTCGTTTCCATCTTTGTCAATTAATATCATACATGCGCTTCGTGTTGATAGGAGGAAGACAGCCACACATTATGACGCGCGGCAATGACGTGATGTCATCTTTAGTAGACGTCTTCATTAAATAAGGAATTAAAATATCCCCAAAATATTTCTACCTCCTCCCTCCTCTCGCAATACCATGGGACAAAATGAGCCCTCGACATGGGAACCGTATTTACTTCTGTAAGCAACTTCTGTCAAGAAAGCGCCACGTGACGCCCTGCAGTGTGAACGTGGCCGATCATATGTAGGCCGAGTACAGAGAACATGGTCAGAGATTTTTCAAATGAGGAGGGGACAAAGGAAAAGGCCCATTCACACACTTGCTCACCCGGTGTTAATCCTTCGACGGAAGCGCAGCCTCATCACCGGCAAGCCGTTGAACATGCGGCCCAGATAGAGAGAGCGAGAGTTCCTCTTTAGAGCTGGCGTCATACAGGGAGTTATAGCCTGCAGACAAACGACGACGTTGTCACTCTTGCCGGTTCAAGACAAGCTAGAGCACGCATCATTGTTTGATGTGTTTCACAGAACCGGAAAATTGTTGACATGTCAAAGAGCTGAATGAGCTCAAACCAAAAGGCTCATTTTTTTTTTGCATTTCACCTGACAGCTCCTGAGGTCCTGTTCCAGCTTCCTGCCCTGACGCCCGTCGCACAAACAGCGGAAACTCCCGAGAGTGTTGAGACACTCTTCCGCGCACACGCTTGCCTCACACTCATCCACATCTGGGAGGTGAGAACCAAAGGAGAGAGGAGAGCTGCAAAATGATGACTGCTGCACCAACGGTGACAAGAGAAAAAGCTCAGGACGCAATCAAAACATGAACTCTGGAAGGATGTTTTAAGAAAAAAAAAAAAAAAAACATGGGAACTGGCTTCCTGTCAGCATCATGAGGAATGCAAACAACACTCGTATCAAGTGGAATTTGACGTTAACCGAGCCACTATCGGCCCACCACACACAACTGACCATATATGGCCATGCCTTGTCTGGCTATAATAAAATGTAAACATTCGCAGAGAGACACTGTGGTTACGTAAAGTCTGTTTTTTTCACACAGACAAGGGAAAATAAAATACACAATACATAAATAATAATGAATAATGACTCACAGTCACGACCGGTATTTCTTTTCCTTTTTTGTCCCCAAGATAAATTCTCAATTGAAGCTCCTGGTATGGGAGTTGTCAAGCAGGGGGCACAATTGGATATTTGAAAGTCAATGTTTTATTTTAGCTTCTGTTTTTGTACTGACGAACTAAAATCTATGTCCCATAATATGTTTACAATAAAATCCTGTGAATAACAGACACTCTTGTAGAATATGCCCCGCCTCCAAAATCACTCACAAAATGCATTTTATTTCTCTGCTTGTGCATTAAATACACTCCCCCCAATTTGCTCATCTGCTTTACTGCTGACACCGAAGCCTCTTCTCCAGCAGGACTCGCCGCACTTGCATGAGCGCGTTCAGCTTACCCACGCAGCTCTTGGTCTCGTTGTCAAAGACGTAGCCGGGATCGCACAGACATTCGTAGCCTCCCTCGTTGTTCTCACAGCGAGCTGACCCGCACGCGTTCACGACATCTTGACACTCGTCCACGTCTGAATGGGGGACAGTTTGGCGACATAAACCCAAGAAACAATCGAGAGTGGCAATCGTGTGTGATGAATCGCACGCACGCGGCATACGCGGCGTGTCTTGTTGCTCACCGAAGCACATGTGATGTCCTCGCAACGTGTAACCTGGGCGACAGGAGCAGTGGTAGCTCCCCATTGTGTTACTGCACTCGTGCTCGCATCCTGCGTTGCTCTCGCCGCACTCGTCAACATCTGCCGGAGGGGAATGGAGTATCATGGATTACTTTGGGGGTTTCGAACACACAATGAGCTCTTTGTCAATGACTGTCTTTGCCGGGCAAGTGTGAAATACAGTTTTCGTGTTTGCGCCTTCACAATCCTCCCCAGTGGAAAAGCCGCGAGGAAACTGAGTCCTCCTCGATTTCCACTGCGGGTAAAGGTGGTAAGATGAGTCACGGTGGAAAAGTGTGAATGGAGTGGCTGTGAAGCATATTCCGCTGCGGCTCGCGGTGTGCACTCTTTCCAGTTTGCGCTTCGACATTTCATCTGGTCGAAAAGTGGGAAGCCTCAAAGGTCGGCTCATTCAGGGAAGGCGGCATCCTTTTCCTCGTATCGATTACACGCTAGAATGCGTGCTGCTGACCTCGACGGATTGCAGGAATGAACGTATCAAAGCCCCACATCACGATGGATTCAAAAGTATTTTTGACAAATTGAATCGCGGGCACGTCTGTCAAGATTATGTTGCGAGCTACACGCACGATTAGATAGACTAATTGTTTTGTTGTTCTTGAAACGAAAATGCTCTCCATATAGGTGCCTTTTTCCTTCTAAATTGGTGCCATGTGCACGATTCAAAATCATTTCGACTTGTCTCCATATTTGTTGTTCAGAAGATCCAGAGCAGGAATAGCACGAAAAGACGAGATCTACAACGTGAACGCGTCTGAGTACGGTTAAGCCAAGAGACAGCTGTCAAAAGGTCACATCCATGACATTGCGTGACGGTGCCAAGCTAGCCCCCCCCAGCCCCCCCCACCCCCTGCACACATAAAGTTCAACATGCGATGACAGTACCTTGAGCACAAAAGGCCCCCGTCCAACCTGAAAAACAGTGACAGAGGAAGGAACCCTTTTTGTCCTCGCAGCGCGCGGTTCCTCTAGAGTTGCAGGGGGAAGGGGAGCATTGGTCCGGAATGTCTGGTTGTGGAGAAAACAAAAAGGAGACACGACAAATTTGACAATGACACTGAACAGAAAGTTGGGTGCATTAGAACAGTGGTCTGCGATCCCCGGGCCACGGACCGGTACCGCACAGAAAGAATAAAGCACTTACATTACTTCCGTTTTATTTATTTCACTATCTGAAAGATGTTTTATTTTGAAAAATTTGCGGATTCTCTGTGACATCCATCTGCAGTACTGTATCGCACTCTTGACACAAGTGAAGGCGCGCTTCTCGTCACGTGATAAGTTACCGCTAAAATGAAATCCGAAGCTGGCAAAATAAATTTAAAAAAAAAAAAAAAAAAAACATCTTTGAAAAGTTTTTTTGTCTACATTTAATAGACAATATCAGGATTACCTACTTAAAATCCGGATTTATCTCAACGGGAGATTCCCACGCACCAAGCCCACTCTGCATAATATGCGGCGACGGTGAGTCGTATTTTTCATGCATTTTGTATTTGCGGTGTATCTTATTTTGAAGGCACGTTTAAACGTTACCATAGCACCCAGAGAGTGTTGCGGCCAGATAGGACGTTCCTCGAGTCATGATTCGTGTTCATGATTATGTTTCGAAAATACCACACTTTTCATGCAGGTCATGTCATATTATTTTGTTGTATTTATCCGGGCTTAAGGCCGCTCCCTGAAAACATTGTCTGACATGAAACCGGTCCGTGGGGCAAAAAAGGTTGGGGACCGCTGCATGAGAACATAAACGGCGTACTGTTAGCTAAGCTCTCTTCTGAGCGATGTCCCGATTCAGTTTTTCTTAGAAAGTGTGCCCTCTGCCTCATAAGATGATCTTATTATTCCACTGCAGGTTCTGTTCTTTGGGTCTGATGTTTATTTTTCATTTGGTTGCAGGGGGAGTCTGCGCAAGTCTGCGCACGCCAGCTCATATCAGATAAGCGAGCGTACAGAGTGTGTGCAGCAGGGGCCTGGAGGAAGACAGATGCTGCTTACAAGTGTTTGAATCTGACACGGTTTCTAAACAGCGGAATTCCAGTTCCTTCAGCAGTTTTGACGTCGCATTTGAAGAATTACACTCGCCTGTCTTGGCAGCAGTGGCGACGCAACAATAACGCGCATACGACGACCAGATGTGCGCAGCTACCGAACTTGAATTGCAGAGTGTTGCGTGTGCATTTGTGCACACACAAATCAATTGAAAAGACAAACGCCTCAAATCTGTTTCTGGCTTCTGATATGCAGCCAAAACGCGCGCATGACATCATTTTGTTGTAAACAGTGGAATGCCAAGATCTGGTCTGATCCCAAATTAGAAGAAAAAAGGTGGGAGAGGCACATAAAAATAAATAAATAAAAAGGGAGCGCTGCCGTCCTTGAAGCCGCGCTCTGCTACGCAGGGCACAACAGCTGAGTCACAGCCACCAACAACCACCCCCCCTCACCCCCCCTGTCACTCGAAGCCGGATGAGGTCTGCTGCACACTGATGCAGCAGAAATTTCGTACCCAACTCACGTAAGAGTTTAGCCGCGTCATCTCTGACGAGCGTGTGACGAAGGAAAGGGGGGTGGGGGGCGGGCGTACGTCACTCAGCAATGCGCCGCATCACTGCAGTTCCATCGTCATGCCGCTGAGACGTTCCTCACCCCCAAGCGCCGATGATGGCAATCTACTTTCAAGTTAATTGGATCGTGACATTTTCCTACTGCGGTACCCACGGCTGCGATGCAGCCCGACTGCCCCCGCGTTTCCTCCCGAAAGAAGCAAGTGCCCCACCGAGGATGCGCTATTATTCCGCGGTACAGAAGCCAAATCGTGAGAGACAAAACAGGTCAAGTGAAAATTTACGGCGCCTCGTGTTGAGACACGAACAAGGCAACATAAAACCTACTGTGGACGCATGTGATCAGATCGTGCTTCTTCTTTGCTGATCCTCCAAACTTGTCCAAACAATCTGAGAGGGAGAAGAAAAGCAAAAAAAAAAAAAGAAAGAGGTTAAGAAAAAGGTTCGTTTCGTCAAGCTCGGCATTGTTGGCAAGCGGTGGCAAGATACGACTTACTTAAATACTTGGGATAGAAGTAGTCCTAAAGGAGATGGAGACATGGAAACGGTTCATTTTAGACATTGAATAACTGTTGTCTTTGAATATAGCTCTTGACTATTTGTTTTTATACTTGTGCTAAATGTGAAAAAGCTCCGACTTTGTCGAACCGCACGGCAATCCATAAAGACCTCCACCCACTGAACGTTTCATTTGCTACCTGCTCGAGCTAATGACATTCAGTACAACAGCTATAAAAAAATTCTACCTTGACAAAGAGAATGCCGCAGTGTGGCAGTGAATTTACAAATCGAGGAAAATAGGATCACTTCCAGGTCACAGCTTGCAAAGGGTGCCGGCCATCGCCGGAGGCATCCTGGCAATTCTCTCAATTCCTGATCAGGATCAGCAGCGGCAATTTTTGCCTCCTGGCTGCTGCTGTAACACCCCCAGCCCACCCCCAAAAAATCTGGCAGAATTCACAGATGCATGCTGAAGATGCAGCCAAGTGTGTGTGTGATTTGCAAAGTGTCACAAATCCGACCTGTGACACCAAACCTCATTAAAAGCTCAAGTTGACCCCCTTGACCTTTATGATAGTTCAATCCAGATTCTCAATCAGATGCGAGCTATTCATTATTGGGCTCTTTCCCTCTCATGCTTGATTAAAAAAAAAAAAAATGTGTGTGTGTGCATGTGTTGCGGAGAACAACTCGGCCGAACCTTTTTGCAGAGTCAGAAGCTGCAGCAGAGTAAATCGCAGCGTCAAGGAATGAATATTGAACCTTGTTTTGACAACGCAGAAAACGACATCCACAAACAAGCTTGTCACACCAGCCAACGGATGCCAATTGGACCTTTTCTTTAATCGCGCCTTCACATGGATGGGATGGCTGACCCGCACGCTCATGAAAGCAGCCTCGGCCCTGATCTGCTGTCGATGGCTCTGAGCGCGAGCGGGGTGATACATTGTGTCGCTAAAACGTATGCGGATGACCGAAGAGAAAGAAAACACGCTTATCAAACGAGATTTGCGCTAAGATAAGAAAATAAAGTCAGGAGCTGCCTGATTAGATTCGTGGAGGGATGCAAAACAGGAAGCACACGTGAGACATGCTGGGGCCTTCCGTGAAGAATGGGGGAAAATTTCAGTGGAAAAGTGAAATGCATTCCGAAACAGAGATAAGAGAAAAGGACACACGCGTGACTTGACTGTGTGGATTCTTCTGAAAAGGGAGGATGAAGACTGCAGCATTTTCCAAAATGCTGCATGGCACAAACCAAGACTTAGTCATGCTGACTCAGTGACCACCACAGAAACCAAAAAGAAATTATTATTATTATTTTTTTTTTTAAACATGTCCATCAACCCCCATTCGAATATTATCATGCTTGTCAGCACTGACGGAAGCATCAACATCAGCAGCTCAGACTATGAATCATCAGTCACGATAAAACATGCACAACTCGTGCCGGAGGTCTTAAACAGAGCAGAATGCAGATTTGGGTCACGATTGCCGTTTACACGCTGTCAATGGCACGCTCACTGGTCAAAACATTGGGAAATGCTGTGAAATCCAATGCAAAAGAAGAAAAAAAAATTTTTTACAGTTTTTGTTTCATTCAACTACAAGAGGTATGACACCACACTTAATTTCACAGAGTGCACTTCGACAGTCGTGCCAACTACTACGAACAGCAATCAATTCCTCTCTAATTAAAATTGGACACCGTCGTGTCAAATCGGCATCGAAGATCGAGCGCTGACATTGCAGGTCTACTTGGATGTTCCGGCAGCATTTTTTTCACGGCCCAAACAAAAGAATCGCCGACCCGCTTTTGAATAGTGATCAAAACTTTCAGGGAGGAGTTTACTCACAGTCTCAGGGTCATTTTCAAAGACTTCTCTGGCCTCCTCCTTGGAACACTTTTCTTCCACACACTCCCTCTCCAAGTGTCCTTGCTTGGTCTCCTCAAACACTTGATTGGCTCTCCGGTGTCTGCTGAGGAACTGGTTGGCCTTTTGGTGTGACAGGGAGACTGGACAGAACAAAACAAGACATCAGAGGTGATGAAAGTACTCACACTCCGTGCTGAAGTAAAAATATAGATACTTGTGTCACAAAAGACGAATTAAAGTATAAGTCCTCGTTGCACTATTTTATGCACTTTAAGTGCTAATGTTGTCAACGGATGACTAAAAATGTTAAGTTAGTTCATGATAACTGAAAATATTCACCTTCCTTTTAGTGG
>NW_017805744.1:7926420-7929059 GCF_001891065.2 Hippocampus comes | reverse complement strand
AAAAAAGCAGGACACCAGTCAACGAGCGGGAGATGCATGTTTGTCCTCGGAGCTCTGGGGAATGTCGGAGGAGAAGAAAAGAAAGGTGGATGGGCTCGTTTTTTCAAACAGGGGTTTTCCTATCAGGATGTTCTGCTGCCGATTCCTATCGCATCCATGCGTGATATCAATTATGTTTTCGATTTTGGATCTGTTCACTAATGATTATTTTAACAATCGAATAATCTGTAAATGATTATTTTTTTGATTCATTGACGAATCTGATGAAAAAAAAATCACATACGATCCAAATTTCCATCCCTTCACGATAGAAAAACAGGATATCATATTAAATTGAAAGTGCAGAAAATAAGAAAACATTTAATATGATTCAGTTACTCTGCGGACTGCAAAGCATGATCTGCTGGCGATTGTTTTTTTCTTTTATTTTTGTTGTGACCAGCAATGAGGTGCATTGATCGGCATATGCCAATCACGTACTTTTCCACAATACACAATAAGTGGCTGACCATGATCGGTGGCCGATCGATCAGAGCGCCACTGGTTTCAACATAGTATGAAGAACAATTAAAAAGTTCAAATATTTATTTCAAATTATGAATTATTTATATTCAACAACACCTAAAAAAACAATTAAAAAAACATAGAGTTGCTGGATCTAATTAACTAAACTCGCAGCAGGAAATCCTGACTTCTTTGCCTCATGATTGTGAATGTGAAAAGCCACCAATCACTAAGGCTGAGTGTAATGACTGACATGTCGACGAACCAATGAAAACTGAGTAACAGAGGATTGAAAAAAATATGTCTGAAGAGGACGCACTTTTTTTTGTATTTACATTTTCCTTTTTCCTTTTCGATACAAATGATCTTAATCATTCACACACAACACACAATCTTTAACCAAATCACCGCCTTTCATTAAAAGATAAGATCAGGCAGACACACAAACCAAAAAGGGAAGATAAATGGATTGGGTCTGGACAACGTCGAGCACTAAGGAGTTGTGCAAACAACTGAACCCCTCCGATGTGGCTAAAAACAATATTCTGAATATCAGGAACACCTCTGCGACAGATGCAAACTACAACCACAAAACCAAACATTGTTAGATGAAGACTTGTCTGATGATGTATTGGTGATGTATTTCTTATCTTTTCTTTTTTTTTCGTGTCATGCCCAACACGTCAAGGCCAAAACATATCATGCAAAGACAACATTGTGACCCCTGTTCTGCATGAATCCCCATATTCGCCACATGACTTCTCTGCAATGATCAAGTCTATAACTTTAGCGAATTAAAGTGAAGCTCGTAAGATGCTGAAATAATTTATGTTCCTGAAAACTGATGGGAAGTTGCTCAAATGGGTTTCAAAACTTTTCTGTCCGGTAAGTGAATAATGTAATCAAGTGGGACATGCTGTCTTTTTTGTGTGTGTGTGTGTGTGTGTGTGTGTGTGTGTGTGTGTGTGTGTTTCACTCCACATCCAGTAGCTACACCATCAAGTGATTGATGAAGCATCCCTGCCCAGAAGGAAATGCAAGAGTGCGACCACCTGCTGGGGAGGGAGCACATAGGGGGTAAATCCCTCAGGGGAAAGACTGGAGTCATGACTTGTTAATTTTGTTTGTGTGGCTGTGCGAAGGTGAAGGAATGGAGATCTAAAGGCATACATATATTATTGGGGTAAAATGTGCTTCTAATGCTCATAAAACCTATTGCACTTGTGTCTTGGTTGTCACCGGGGACATCTCAAGAGCACTGACTGACAACCCGCCACGCTACATTGTACCGCACTGTCCATTAAATAAGACACAGTCTTATTCTTTGAAATATCACACGGACTGGACGGGAAACGCACTCAGAACCAACAGATTGTGTGATGTTAAAAGACTGACTTCCTGTTAGGCAAAGGCGCACAGATCGGGTGACAGCACAACCCTCTGTCAACCAAACACATCACCAGTCATCTCCATCTGTGTACCAACCGAGGCCCTGACGTCATCCATGTGTCTATACGTCAATTAACATGGAATAAGACGATTGGGGCAGGATCATTTCAGCATCTCTATGCATGCCTATAAAGTTGCCATGCATAATGTCTATGCAAGTGAAAAAAGACTCACTGATTCCTCTCCAGATGCAGCAGCAGCTGCTGGCCCTCAGCTGAGATGAGAACTTCAGCCTCGGCAGGATGCTGGGAAAACACAGTCGAGACTCAGAGCTCGAAAAACAATGCGCCATTGTGTCTTTAATCATCTTGTGACGTTAACCTAGTGAGACCGACTCACCTCTCTGTCGACAGACCTGCCGTGCCTGCGAGGATGCAGCCATACGGGATAGGTGATCTCATAACTCTCCGCCGCACCGCTTTCTCCTGCAGAAAGTTGGAATTTATGATAGCACCAGACATACTGATGAGATGAATTAGTTAATGTAATTGTGGCCCAGTGGCCTGATACGCACCAATAATTATTTAAGTGCACTGTATTTTTGTTTCTTGTGCGCACCAGACATCATTTACTGAAACATCCTACAGGGCACTCATTGAAATACTACAAGCATCATCCAAAGTGGAACCCTCAAAAATTATTGTGGCAAAAAAAGTGTGTGTGTGTGTGTGTGTGTGTGTGTGTGT
>NW_017805744.1:7902730-7926398 GCF_001891065.2 Hippocampus comes | reverse complement strand
GGAGAGTGAGAGAAACAAAAGAAGAGAGAGAGAGAGAGAGAGAGAGAGAGAGAGTGTCCTCATTAGGTTTTGCCTGGTGAGATGAAGCACTACATGAATGATGCCACAGTACATTTCAGTGCAGTTGAATTTGCACTCTGATGGATTAGATTGAAGATTGCACAAAAGAGACGAAATTCGATACTGATGTAAATAGTGGTTTTCCCAACCGAAAACAGCAGACTGGTATTTTTTATTTATTTAATTTGGGTTTTGTGCAAATCTACCTTTAGTTGTGACCAGTGAGTTTACATTGCTCCAAACAGCAATTTTCCATCATGCAACTTTTATAAATACCCGACCTGTTTAATGCATACAGCTGTTTGTTGAATGCTACACAGAAACTATAGTATCGATTGCTTCGTGCACAGTTGTGAGCGTCTCTCCTTCATGCAACGACTAATGAATGAACGCTTCGTCGAAGAAAAATCACGAATCAAAGCTATTTATCGATGTAAACAAGTGAGACTCACGGCGGCCAACAGCGGCTTGCGCAGTCGGCTGTACCCAGTGAAGAAGCGCTATGAGGGACAGGCAGAGGAGAGAGGACGGCGCGCCATGGAGAGGAGGCGGCGGATGAGGACGCATCCTAAACCCAAGAGGACCCCGGTGGACTGGGACGGGAGAGACATCAATGTACGCGCTGGCTGGGATGGCTCACATCCGACGCAAGGAGAGTCTCCGTCGGTGTGCCACGGCGAGTAGGCGCCACTCTTCTGAGAGATGATGGACACTCTCCTTGAGCCCTCCCCTTCAAGTGCACGCGCGTACGCACGCATGCGCGCGTATAGGCAAGACAAGACTAGTACTTACATTCAACAAGACATTATTAGTTATACTGTCTGTACAGTGATCCCCACGACGGGCAGAGATCCTGATGTTACGCCCCCCCCCCCCCACACACACACACACCACTATAAGCAATTTAGCCCACAACATTATTGGCCAAATTCGCATTACGGAATCATGACTACAGAACAGGGGTGGGCAATTAATTTTGAGCCGACATGAGAAACTACAATACTGTACTTTCCAACGGCCAAGCCAAATGCTAACCTAACCCTGTCTGTACTGTATTGTTATTCATGCATGGTGTTCCCTCGCTACTTCGCGGTTCTTGCGGCTTCACTATATCGCAGGTTTTCATTTGTGACCACAACTTCACATACCTGTCAACTCATACGGTTAAGCCATAGTTCATACGGATTTTGTGGTGAATCTTACGTATATGGCCGTATCGCACAAATCATACGGATTCTGAAAATTTCCGTTTTTTTCCCCCTAACAGGTAGTTCCGTTTGCTTTTTCCTAGAATGGTGCTAGTCTGCTCGAATGCTTTCATTTCCGCTAACTTTCCAGTCATGCCACTAAGTAGAATGATGATTAGACATTAACCAGACATTGTATTATGGAGATCTACAATAAATATCATTGAAAATTTCGTGGGTTTTTTCTGCCGTTATTTTGACATATAAAATGCTTTGGTATGTTATAAGGATTTTTTTGCTCTTTATAAGGATTTTTTTGGTAGTTTATACAGGTTGGCGCTCCAAAAAGTTGACAGGTATAACTTCATCTATTGCAAAGTTACCTATTTTGTTTGGGTTCTTGCAAATTTTTCTTCTAAGTCAAACCAGTTTTAAAAATATTGTTTTTAAACCGAGCCATTGAACATGAGACAGCTCATTCACCCTCAGTGGTCAAGCCAACTGCTCTCCTGCACTATTAGTGTACAATATAAAAAGCAGGATTATCCATTGAATTTATATCGGTTTAACAGTAATCACTGCGAAATGATTATTTGGTGATTATGGCCTGCTGTGTTGTTTAAAATAAAAAAAAAGACCACTTTAATAGTTCAATGAAAAAAAAAGCAAAATAAGAACAATTATTTAATGATCTACAAAAATTTGTTTGCAAAATAATATTCCATAACCCGAGTGGACACCTGGCACTATGAATAAATAAACATCCAGCTACTACTTTAGGAAATATGATACTGTATTCCTAACAAGTTTCAAAAGAAGGCTCGAATGTAAACACATAGTGACTTTAAATACAGTAAATGAGCCACTTGCTGAAACATGACCTGCTAAATGAAATGTGTTCTGTGAGATCAGAAACTGGGTTGAGTTTTGTTGTGTCCTAAGAGAAATCTCCTGAACACAGCTGTGTTGGGTCTTTTTTTTAATTTAAGAACACCAGTGCAACATTCATTCATTGGCCATACAGATCTGAAGCATTTGTGGGGTATCTACAGGAGCTTGAGAGAAGTCACCTGACCCAAAAATAAAGCACTTACAGTTGCTGTAGTGAGATTATGACAGAAATGAAATGCAGCCGGGTCGCTCCGCCGCAGCCATTCATATCGAGGTTGTCATTTAGAAGTGCAATGATAAATATGCCACGGAGCACATGTCAGGGGGATCGAGTGTACTCCGGGTGTGTGAGGGTATTCTTAGCACTGATGGCAGTGCAGGCCCACAAATCCATTCACTTCTCTAAATGGCGTCCTGGCAGTGAGACAAGACAGAGCACTCCTGCCAAGCGTTTTAGTGTGTACTGTACTTCAAGCACACTGAGTGCGGTGTGTGAACAATGTATAATGTCTTTGGCAAAAAATAATGATTGGTTGTGAGTGCATGATACAGTTTATAAGTAGCTTTAGTCTTTGGGGAAGCTGTGGATGAGTGGTTAAAAAATAGCCCTGTGAATAGCAGAACCACACGCTTGATTTTGGGCTGAGTTAAGGACCTAGTCCCGCCCAAATATGATGGTTTGACGACATAAATTTTGTACATGCACACACCTGACACGGATGTGCCGTCAGGCAGGGATGGGGCTCCACCGGGGTAGGGGTGCTACATGCCTGTCAAATATCTTTGTAGCTCAGTTGAGGACCTCCAGCATCTTATTTGATCTTCTAAAATATATATTTGAAATTATTTTTTTAGACCAACATGTATCGATCAAGCCCCCCTTTAGCCCTGTGAGAGAAAAAAATCCTGGACTGCAGGTGACTTTTGTGGTCATGTGAAGAGTAAAAAAGCAGAGGAAAAAAAAATCTTTTCAATTCTAGTCCTGGAGTCAGTGCTTTATATTGATGTTCTTTTTTAATCTTAATCCAATAGTGTGCGTGATTTAATTGTTTGAATAACCCCTCCCGCCCACACACATATTATTCTTGTGCTGTGGCTCACTGATGCAGAGATTGATTGCATTGTGCAACAGCACCTTTCATGGTAACATTTCTGAACTACAACAGGGACGGGTTTTGGGAAATGCATGTTCTCCTCACCTCTAGCAGGGCCGTCTTCAAAGATGTTGAGATATATTGCGAACATTTTTTTTTCACCAATCCCCATTAAAATACGTTAAGTGTAATATTTGAACAATGTTTTTTTACTGGCCTCTGATTTCAAAACTAGTTATCATTTTGTTGCGTACAGTGTGTGTAATATGAGGCTATCATACATTTTATTTAGGTTCACACAGTCATAATGGCCCTCCAATTATGATGTGGCGCACGACAAAAATCAGTTTTCGCATTCAGAGTAATATCGTGTTTGTGTAATATTCATTTGGGATTCAATGGATTAAAAGGGGTCTTATCATTTTATTTTATTTTTTTGCTGAGAAACTGTATAAACGGTTGTCTACTAATGCTGTGTACAGGTCCTGGTCATTATTTTGACATTTTTGTGCACGGGTTTGAAACTCCGGTTCATCCAGAGCCATAGCCTGTGTTTGAGATAGCCTCCCTCCTCCGACACATTTGATTCAATTGTTCATGATCGTTTCAGGCCTCTACAGAGTTTGCTGAAGAGCTGATAATTTGAATCAGACATGTTGAAGTACAGCGAAATCTAAAACAAGCAGCATATGGCTCTCGAGGAAGCGGAGTTCCCTACCCCCGTTTAAGCCTTTGTTGAAACTTGGGTCACAAACCGTCGGTGTGGCGCCATCTTCAGGTTAAGCACTGTACTGCATGTGCAGTGTCATTTTCAGTCGACTACAAGCGGCGCAATGACCGGCGCCTAAAATAGATAAAAATGGGTGGACTTTACTGCGTAATTCACAATCCAGGGGTCGCATGGAACATGTTCTTGTAAAGAGCATTTCTGACTTGACTTCCACTTTTAGTAAACAAAGTGATCCAAACGACTCTCAGCCACGTGATGTGTGTTTATTTTTCACAACACTAACAGCCATCGTCTTCTAGAATGTTTGAGTGTTGCTGCCAAAACTCTTCTCCTATTATGTCACAGTGGTAGGCCTGCACAATCTTCTTGCTCCGGGTCACGTGTACGTCCTTCCTCTCGTCATTCACTCCTTTTATTTGTTTGGTAACAGTTTCATCATGCTGCAACATAAAAAAGGTAAATGGTTACACTCTATGAATATTTTTATGAGGACATACAATGGGAATTAGTTGTTTTGTTTTTTTTAATTGCAAGTATACAAATAGATCAAATGTGAAATTAACCAATGATGCACTGTGGTAATAAGTGTCAGTTTTTTCCCAAACTGTATCAAGAAAGGGCTGTTAAGACAGTGACACTGAAGTGTTACTCACCAAAGGCATCGACTCAACACTTATTATTAGAGTATGAGTGTTTTGTTTTTATACTATAACAGTGTTCTTGTTACAAAAAAGATACATGAAGCTCATGTGCAATGCAAATCACCACTGCATTATGCTTTTTTCATTTAAGTTCAGAGTGAGTAATTGAATGTCTTAAAGTTGAAAAGGATACTTCACATATGCATGCCATTTGCAGCAGATACGTTCATATTTTATTGGTAATTAATTTGATACGTTTAAAATGATTTTAAAAATAATATAGCTGGCCACCATGTTCAGTGAACACGACACTCGATAATGTTTGAGGTGTACCTTAACATGAAAACAGCAAAACTGTCAAGATCTGAAGCAGTAATCAATAAAATGAGCATCATATCATCTGACCTTTTCCCAGATAAGAGTTGTGCCTTTCCTATGGATGGCCGCTTCATTGTTGTAGTTGAGGTCAAACTCTGAGAACAGGATTTCATTTTTGTCAGCAGCTAACGTTCCCTGTATGACAACACAAATGTGAAAACGTGTGCAAAGACTGTATTAAATTAGGCGTACAAAGGGTGGATATTGAATGCACAATTACACAATTCAATTTCTAAGAGTACAGCTGTAGGTAAAAATTATCGAAACCCCTCCCCCAAACATTTTAATGCATCATCATCAATAACTTTTTCTGTCATGTTTAAAACAGTGAAAAGCCTGCCACGTGTTGTCAGACTCTTAAATGAACTATCAATGATTATTCATTGCATACAGATGGTTACAGAAATTGCAAGAATTCGGAAATAACTGTAGGTTGCGAGAAACATAATCAGCCCCATCTTGTGGCAGAAAAAGAAAAACCTTTCAATGTGGAAGACTGAAATCCACCAATTTCTTCAAATATTTCCTGGTGTATATCTTCCAAAAAATAGCACCAAGGTTTCTTCATCATGTTTGGGCACATTGCATTGAAAAGTTGGCACGCACCATCCTCTGCCAGTACGTGGATGCAGTGAAATCGCAGTGGGTCGGACACATTGGTTGACGCATTTCACAGACAGGAACAGCTCAGGATGAACTAATTTGGTCTCCTTAAGCGTGCAAGCCAAGCCACAGTAGTAGAGCTATTGCTTTTTAATTTCGTTTTTGTAACGGCTTTTCAATTGATTACTTGAATGACCTAAAAGCATTTTAATTCAAATAGTTACTGTAATCATGACTTTAGCACTGTGTTGGCACTGGTTAGTAATAGAGAGGAACTCTGTCGTGAACCTGATGACCCTCTGCATTCTATATACTGTAAATATGAATACAACTCAGATCTGAATTTACTATACCAAGTGTTAAATGGTCACCTTTAAGCGCTCTTCTGCTTGAACTGTGGTTAGTTCACCTTTCTGCACAAGAGTCCAAAAGACTGTGTTGTACAAATTATTTATGTGACCTGCAAGAGACAACAAATACACTTATACTTTGGTCGTCATCATCATCAGACATGTTCGTCGTCCTTCCTTCCTTCTGCCTTCATTATCATCATCATCATCTTCACCACCATCATAATTGGTGGAATGACAGTTGTAACATACTGTACTTACAGTCTGCTTGCCTCCAGCTCAGATAGTCTTTCAGGTTGCGGTTGCTAGGATACAGTACCACACGTCCATCAAATCCTGGTGGGTAGAGGAGAGGCTGCTCTCCAAAAAACTCTTTCCAGTAAAAGACATAAGAGGATGAGAACTGCGAGGCCACATGGGTCATCAGCTTGCTGCCAGGAGAAATTAGGTCAGACACAGAACAACAACAGCAACAACAACAACAATAACACAAGTATAATTACACACACAATTACCTAGCTCTCCTCTTGAACCAGTTGGAGGTCCTCTTGAAAACAAAACTAAACTCATCACTTTGTCCATAGGCAATGATAATATCCTCAAGCTCCTCCATGACCGAGCGGGCGCTGCGGGCCATCAGGCCCAGGGCCCTGTTGTCATTGGGTTTGGTGAACTTGTGCTGCTCTGAAAACCTGAAACACAACATGATACTATGATTCTGGACTATAGGACCATAACTCGACTTCCCCACAAAGGTCAAAGGTGTGCATTGAGAAAAGAAGACTAACTTGTGGAAGTTGCGCCCATCCAGCCTCACGACAATGTAGCAGTTTCTCAAACAGGTGTCATCTACTTCAAAGTTACGCACATATTCAAACTTGCTCTTGGCCATGGTACGAGAAGAAGTAAAGAAACAGGCCAGGGGCTTGATAACACGCGATTTGACACCGTTGCGAAATCGGCACACATTTATAATCTGCATCAATCTGCCTCTGCAACAAAAACACATCCAAATTCATTAATAAGTGGTGTAATATGTAGTTTCAACCCTAATATGACTAACTGGACAAAATGATGACGGCATACAATGTATTTTACCTTTTCAGTGCGCAATTGTATGCCTGTTTATACACAGTACACGGTGTATAATACAATAAATGTAAGCTATATGTGTCATAATATGGTGTTAAGTTAATTACAACACGATACAAGTTTTTCAATGTAATACGATTCGCATTTGTATTTTCGTTTATTCTAACTAAATAATAACACAATAAAAAACAAAAATGACAATGTACTCCTCAGTGGTCACCAGTGCTCTGAAAGGAAACAGGCTTACCATACCACACTTGGAAAGATGGAAATCTTTCAGAACCACGATAAACAAAACTATTGGCTTAAAACGATTTCCTGATCACCGTCTTATCTTGACAGTCAAAGTGGATTTCATAAATATCTTAAACATTGAAGAATGCAACATAACGAAAGACGTTTCTGACGCATGTTCTATTTGGTCCGTCAGTGTGTACAGTCGTACTGAGAACACGGGCAAGATTATAAATAGTTCCGAATTACAAACAACGACTATTACAAAAAATACACGTCAACACTTCCATCGTGTGAAATAAAAATTATAATGCACTGAGTTATAGGAAAGCAGACATTTTGTGGCGTGAATTTACTGTGTAACTTCAGAGTTGATCAATTTCCCATCATGCTTTGCAGTAGCGTTCGCCTGCTTGCGGTTGTTTCAAACAAACATGGAGGAGAAAGAGAGGGACAGGCGAAAGAAGCCAGAGCCTAAAGAAAAAGAATCTGCTTCCAGCTCTTTTGCCTCGTCGGTGCCAAGAGACGATGACGCTTCTAAAATAGACGTATGTTCTGAAAAGTTCGACCCACTTTTGGCCCTATACTCGCCCGCGGTGCCGCTCCCGTTTCCGAACATAAAATGTTTCAACAACGTCGCCGAGTACGAGGGCTTCCTGAAGGGGGGCCGCGGTAGAGCCAAGCCGGAGAATGTGGAGAAAAAGCGGCTGAAGGCCATGAAAGGAGTCGCCGACCCGGAGCGCATCGAGAGACTCAAGAAGCTCATGGTGACCAAGAAGTCAGCGGACGAGGAAGACGAGGGGGGAAGCAGCAGCCGAACGCCGCAGTCACGGAGACGCAAGCCTCAGAAAAATGTGCTGACAAGGATGACCCGTACGTCCAATACACAGCATTGACAATACACTTCAAGTAAATCACTGTCAATAAACATTTTTTTTTTAGTGTCAGAGAAGGAGATGTAAACGTCCATATATTGCTCCATCATCTGATTGAGTATCGTCTTTATCAGACCTTCTGATCGCTGATCGGCCCCAAAACCCCGATCTCGTGAAGTCTAATTGACATGCGTTACCGATTTATTTGAATTCATCTCCCAACACTCACTCGGGCAAGGAGGTTGTCCAACACACTTAACTCCAAAATATCACAGCTGAAGTTAACTTGAGATGTGTTTTGTGTGCAGTTTGCAAAGGCAGTCCTTTGGGCGAACTGCACAGATGTGTGGAGGAGAGGATACGAGTCAAAGTTCACATCAGGACGTTCAAAGGATTGAGGGGTGTGTGCTCTGGCTTCGTTGTGGCTTTCGACAAGTTCTGGAATTTGGTGAGTGCTTGGATGCGTTTGTGATTGCAATAAGAGACAGTTGCCGATTGTCGTCTCATCGTCAGGCCATGGTGGACGTTGATGAGACCTACAGAGAGCCTCTTATCGGGAAGGCCTTCTACCACGAGAAGGCCCTCACTATTTCACGGGTATGCCATTTTCTTC
The DNA here is from genome assembly GCF_001891065.2 of Hippocampus comes. Lineage (NCBI taxonomy): Eukaryota > Metazoa > Chordata > Actinopteri > Syngnathiformes > Syngnathidae > Hippocampus > Hippocampus comes. Next base: position 7,917,650 of record NW_017805744.1, on the reverse strand, counting down.
CAAGTGTCTGCTGAAATTTCAGCGCACATTTTTGCCAACTGCTCCAAGGCCCCCAGATTTACAGGGTGCCTCTTCCCAGCTACTGTGAAATCTGGAGTCGGGTGATCTCCGGGTTTTCAAGGCTCCAAATAAAATGATTTCATTTGAGGAGCAGCTTTTGAATCTCCAACGCTTTTATCTGAAACGATTTCTGTGTGCTTTTTGAAGCCTGCTTTGGGTCATCCTGCTTTAAGACATCTGACGAAGAAACTGACACCTGGCCCTACATTGTCCACTAAAATTATTTGATAGTCTTCATGCTTCATAATGCCATCTACACAATTAAGACGTCCGGTACTAGAAACAGAAGAGCAACATGACAATAGGTTGTGACAACTGCCTTGATCCAGTTTCAAAGAGGAATCAGAACCGGAGGGTTCTTCTTGAAAGCGTGTTTATTATAGGCCAGGCATAATCCGTGCATAATTTCTGGGAATTTACACTGTGGGAATGTTTTACATACATGTTGACTCATCCCAATGCGGTTGAAATTTTTGCCTAGCTCTTTGAGAAGCTGAAGCTGCAGGAGAGCTCAGCAAGTGAAGGAGCAACAACGAAACACTGTGTCCTTCGAGGAAGTGGCCAGTGTCTGCCTTCAAACCTGAAGGTGACTTCAGAACACTCATCTGCTCGCCCTGCCAGGCAGAGAAGTGATGACAAGCCAACGGAGCCACCGAAGGGGACGAAGACAGGTCAAGAGAAAGAGTGCAGGGTGTATGGCAAGGTCCATACTCGCCACATCAACCAGCTATTCATCAGGGGAGAAAACGTTCTCCTTATCAACCCTCAACCGCTCTGACAGCTCCAGACTGCATTTCTTTTTGTACCACGTCATCTAAAGCTATGTGTTACCATCTGCATTGATAGGCATTAAATGCTGCTGAGGAGCTGGCAGAAATCTCTGCCCAGAGTTGCTTATACTGTATATCATGTTGATATGTAAGAATTGCTTTGTGTTCCACAGAAATCACCTTGTGGTTGAGGAATTAAAGCTTGTTGCTTGTTCATTTTGGTGTCCTTTTACAGTACATGTCACACCGTCTTCAAGATGAGGACTCAGTCATGCACAGGCCTAGATTACATCAGCATGAAATAATATGTCCATGTGTTGCACACACGGACACACATAAACCAGCCGTCGAGGTGAGTTGAGAGTTGATCCCCTCCTGAGCACATTAGTAAGCATTGATGGAAGTATAGCAGTTTATTTGTAAGGACCCGGAGGTTCCAATTTCCTCTGCAGAGAAGTGTAAAAGTGGCCACTAGCTTTTGGAGAGAGGCTGGTCTGCTTCCTGCCATTCAGCAAGGCACTGACCCTGCTCTCCCAACACAAGAGGCTATTCACACTTCTTGCATGCCAGCATGCTAATGATGTGAGCGGTGTAATTTGAAATTCCCTCAAAGAGATTATAACGAGTATAATAAAACAACTAAAATGAAATTGGATTTTAATTGAACCTTATATGACCCCAAATTTAGAGGGCCCGCTGTCTCATTTGCTGAAATGCTCAGTGGGCCAGATTAAAGAACGCAGTGGAACACGTACGGCCTACAGGCCACACGAGCCATCGCCAAATAATTTGGAAGGGGTCTTCGATTTACGACAGGAACGTTTCTGCGTTGGCAACATAATCTGCGTGTAAATTGGAATGTGTCCGTCTCAGACACGGTAGTAAAGTCCCAATAATAAGGTAAATTTTATTGAACACACTAAACCACAGAAAAAAAATACTAATCAAAAAAAAAAAAAAACAAAACATAATTAAGGCTGTAACTGAGCATGCAATGTTTTATATTATTTCTTCTAGCCAGAGCTGAACAAAGATGAAATTGGTTCGTTGGCGTCACGTGTACCATCCACCCATTAAATTGGCCGGAAATCATCACCCCTCCGACACCTCCATTAGTGCGTCCCCGCACCATCCAGCAGGTGTCAGCAAACACACGTTACTTCCGGCGGGGCCGCCATCTCCAGCTTGTCTCTTGACGTTGCTTTTCCAGTTAGTTTGAACAGGAATGACAGCGCGGTCTCAGCGGACTTCATAAATGCATTATGAATAATTGAGTTTGCGATGGTCGAGATTGCAGATGGCACTCAAAAGCTGTCATTTGTCTTGACGTCTCGAATTGCTTAGTAAATTTTATTGAACACACAAAACCAAAAAAAAAAAAAACTAACCAAAAAAAAAAAAAAAAACAAAACATAATTAAGGCTGTAACTGAGCATGCAATGTTTTATATTATTTCTTCTAGCCAGAGCTGAACAAAGATGAAATTGGTTCGTTGGCGTCACGTGTACCATCCACCCATTAAATTGGCCGGAAATCATCACCCCTCCGACACCTCCATTAGTGCGTCCCCGCACCATCCAGCAGGTGTCAGCAAACACACGTTACTTCCGGCGGGGCCGCCATCTCCAGCTTGTCTCTTGACGTTGCTTTTCCAGTTAGTTTGAACAGGAATGACAGCGCGGTCTCAGCGGACTTCATAAATGCATTATGAATAATTGAGTTTGCGATGGTCGAGATTGCAGATGGCACTCAAAAGCTGTCATTTGTCTTGACGTCTCGAATTGCTTTTACTCTTTAATGGGCACATTACTCATAAAAGCACAATTTACTGCATCTCGTGGAAGATGTATTTTTTTTCAAGGCAGAGGTTGCTCATTGTCTCACTATTTCTTGTGTATTTTTCATATTTTATTCGTATTGCAATGAAAGTAGGTCAATGGCCTTAATTTGAAACCAGAATATATTTTTAGGAGTTGCTTAAAGAATCAATGTACTAAACGTTTTATGGCGTAGTCACGTCCACAATTCGTCAATGCTTCATGTGTCCTCCAAAATTATTTCAAAAACAAAAAAAAAAACGAAAGAAAATTGTTGTCCATCCATCCGTTCATTGCCCGAACCACTTTATTTTCACCAGGGTCGCGGGCAAGATGGAGCCTCTCCCAGCTGTCTTTTCTCAATAAATTAAAAATCATAAAACATACCTGGTGTTTACTTTCCCTCTGAGCCCAGGCAGGTGTTTTGTGGTCATAAAAACAAAACTTTCTGCAGTCATCTTGTCCACAACATTCAAACTTGTACAAGATGTCCTATAGCAAATGGCACTTGAGACGTCATCTACTGCAATTACAAAACAGAAATTGGTTTGGTCTATAAATGCTGCCATTAGTGAGCCGTGGCAATAAAATGTCAAACAATTAAGTAGTCACTATTAAGATGACTATCCCAAATTCTAAACGCCGCTTCTACGGCAGGGCTTTGAGTATTCACTTGCCTTGCACTTTTATCACGTTGACATTAACTTGAAGTAATTTCTACATTGAATACAATCCACTTGTGCTGCTTGAAGCTCTTTCTAATGACGCAAATGACAAAACGTACCAAAATAACACAGATCATTACATCATTTCAATCAACGGTTTAATGTTGTAGATAAGCAATATTGCTGTGTAAATCAAAATGGGAATAATGCAAAAATTCTCCAAGGACTTTCTTTTTGATATTTGCATATACTAGTGTTTCTATAACAACCCGATTCTTACTTACAGAAAATCAAAAAGTAGAAAAAAAAACCCTGGATAAAACAAACTAATGACAGAAAACAGATTTTGGTCATTGTAATGCTCCAGACTTCAATAATAAAAGGCTACATCGCATCGGTGTGCAAGACCTCTTGAGGCCCTCCAAAGCTGCAGGATCCACATCCTTATACTCTGGCGTGTGAATTATTTATAACATCATTGGCCCAAAAAAAAAAAAAAAAAAAAAAACAGGCACCCAAGATTGATGTAATGTTACAGTTACAAGGGTCAGGAGGCACTTGGTCCATCCAGCGAGGAGCCGTGCCCTGTATGTACACACCAACAGATCGGCACCACAGTTCGTCCTCTTGCTCATCTGCTTAGTCGTAAGGTAAATGCACACGCATACACACGACCCGACAAATACTGCATGGGAGCTGTTCTAAATGCGAAAATAAGAAGTTCAACGCAAATGTGACGCAATCGGCAAACAGTCTGCGTTAACAGAATGACACAACAAAAGAGAGGAAGTAAATATGTCGAAGGGACAAACAAACCGCTTGAGTGAACTAGTTAAGACAACTGCCTTGGTGTACTGACAGTTTACTTGGCTTGAGGCACGAGTACAAACCGGCATTATTTGTACATGGTGTGTTTGCTGCCTTCAACACTGCATGGTCATATTGTCTTCTTTATGGAAGTGAACAGAAGAGGAAAGGCAAAGGTCTCGCAGGCACTCTGGGTTGTACTCGGGAGAGGGAGGGGGGGGGGGAGAAAAAGAACATTCCCCAAGTATTGATTATCTTCTTTAAATGCAAAGCGATCATACTCTTCTTTAGAAGTCATTTATATATGTACAGCAACAAGAAGAGCCATAACATTGTACCAGTAGCAAAGGGTGGGTGTTCTGGATGTGGCGAAACTGCTTTTTGCAGCCGAAGGTCATCGCGGCATGTCAGAGAGAAGGTAACAATGTGCTCTTAATTCAAATCGCTTTTGTGTGGATGGCGTAACTGTTAGCAGCCAACTCAACTCACTGCAGATCAAAGTTCTTTCTAGCTTCGAGGAAAGAGATGGAGATTTCAATTGACAGGTTAAAGGAAGACAGAGGACAAAATGAGAGGTAACTTGGAAGTTAAAATGGCTGATCATGTTCACCAAAAGCATCATTCAATAGGAAGCATCTCGAAAAGTGATGCATCTACCGAGATATATATATTCCGGTATCTATATACATCCATTTTTGCTATTCTGCTGATTCCGTTTGATTGAGGTCATAAAAGCAAACACAACTGACATTCATGACCAGCAAGGCACACAATTTACAGTAGCCGTCTGAAGACCGCATTGATCATTGGTTCAAACGGCACACGCATGCATTCGCACGCACGCACACACACACACATCCATTTAGATTTGCTTAAAAGAAAGAGATTGCAGGGTGTCGGTAGAGTGAGAGTTGACATGATTCAAGTACTCTTTGTTTGAAGCTCAGGACAATCCTTCACCAATGACCTCTTGGCTAATCTCTGCTCTTCTTCATCACTTCCCGAAGTTCCCAAAGTCAGCGAAACTGTCATGTTTGGACTGCTGAACCATTGTCGGGTTCATTCCCATTCCCATGGCGCCGGGCATCACCATCGTCACCCCTCCCATGTGCATGCCCATGCCCATTCCCATCATGCCCTGGTTGGAAGCCATTGACATCCCCATCATTGCCTGGTTGGGGGGCATCCCCATGACCATCATTCCAGGGTTGGGCGCCATCCCCATTCCCATTCCAGCACTGGGGTGCATCATAGCATTGACAGGCGGTCTGACTGCCGTGGGTCCAAGGCTCATGGTCGAAAATCCCTGTGACAGCATGCTGGCATTGGCCTGGCTGCCTGCAATGTATTCAACAAGTTACATTTAACTGGGCTCTTTTGGGCCACGCGCGCACACGCACCCGCACACACACACACACAGTGGTCCTTCGGTTCATAAAGCAATTTATTCGTGAACTGAGGTTCCACTGTATCCAAGTTCTGTTTCACAGTAAATTACCGCTGACGAATCCTTCAACATGAATCCATCGTGGCCGCCGGGTTTAATTGCTCGCCATCATTGAGGTAGCAGGAGATGATGACTGAGGTTGCTCTGTCGTATTTCCACATTTGGGCATCTCTTGTCTGAATTTGTTGGCAATTACTTTCAGTGAGCTTGCTGATGGCAAAATATAAATCTCGCTTTGTGGCAACTAGTTATTCAAGATAAGGGATTTACAAGAAGATGGACAACACACCCAAATGTTGAACGGTATTTACATTCCAAGCTGTAAGCCATCAACATAACATCCGCATTTTATTGTCAAAGATATGAAATTGATTGGTTTGTAAGTGAAGCCTCCTTCACACTTGCCATGGCGGTTATGTTTTTCCGCTTTCTGAATAGTGTGTAAAGTACCGATGCAGGACTGCTGGGCCATGTCAACCCAGGCATTTGCCAGCTTCCGTCGGCTAAAAGAGGCAGAACGGCGTCAGCTGTTTAACTTGCCGTCTTTAGAGCAACTGCCATTGCACATCTAATCATCTTAATGGGGAAAGTCACAGCTACTAAGAAAAGCGTGAGGAGCCCCAGTGGCGCAGTGAACGTCTTTTTACCTTTTTTACCGACAATTGTTTTAATTGTTTATACATTTTGTCAATAGCAGTGCTTTTAAGACTGTTAAAATGCCATTTTTGTTTCTCTCCCTTTATCTCTGGAAGAGATTAGCGGTTCCACTGTTGATGAAATCACATTTATTGCAAGCCTGACTGTTTGCCGCTACATTCTTTAGGACAACATCACCATAAGATTGCCAGATTGACAAAATTCTTAATGACCTGAAAGATTATTTATTCACGAGCATCCTCCTTGTTAGCCTACTTGCGAGTGTATAAGCGAACCATGTGGTCCCACCAACAAAGATGCTCATTAATTCCTTGCTGAATGCAATCGCAGACTGCGCTGTATTATTAACGGGATGCTTAAAAAAACAGCCGCAGTACGTCAACAGAGTTAGAATTTATGTCTACGTCTTTCCTTTACCTTGTTGAAGTGTGTTGAGTGTGGGTTGACTCTGCTTGGGCGCCTGCATGCCGGGTCCCAGCGAGTCGAGGCTGATGTTCACCGAGTGGTCTGACCAGGTGGAAGGGAGCGACGCTTTGGCTGCAGTGCCCTGAGAAACGAGTCCCTGCTGAGCAGTCTGCGGTTGTAGAGGCGTCCCAATGTTCTGTAGGGGCTGGCAAAAGCATCAATAAAAATGGACCTTGAAAGTGCAGTCTTAACCACAAAGAGCTCTGCCAAGACCTTTGTCATAAATAATTAAATAAATAAACATCAGGTTTTTACAACACTAAAGAAATCGTAATCTTGATACGATGCGAGCAACAGTAATCTAATGACACAAGTCTCCTCTTTGTTCTTGGCAGAGAAAATCATACTCATTTTGAGAGAATTATTCCATGCTACAAATTAATCACCGTAATATACTGTACACTATAGTACTAAGAGATGATAAAGAGCCGGAGGTGCAAGTACTGATCTCAATTCATTTTAAGGAAGTAGCGGTTGCCTATTTTTTTTTGAAAGGGGAATTCAACTCAACAGCCCCCGGGAGTCAAAACACAGCATTTTGACTAATATTGCGTTTGGGGAATATGAATTAAGCAGCAAAATTCACCCATTTTTAGCCTTCTCGGGCGGCAGCCATTTTGCCACTTGCTGTCAACCAAAACAATGACAGCACAGTAGCTCTGTTTTTCCAAGTTTGGTCATGGGACTTTCGCAAGATGAGCCATGTTTGGTCGTTACTTGAGCAAGCTCGTCTTTGCTAGTAATGCAGCAATATTATTACTTGGCTTTGACACTACAACTTCAGTGGAACTATCGCCAAAAAAACAAAAACAAAAACAAAAAAAGAAATAAATATATTTTTTTTTGCCCAGTTTAGCTGCAGTAGCAGTCTTGTGGAAATGTGATGTTACAACTCCGCAAAATTCATGCCTGATTAGGGTCATTTTTTGGAATGGGCTACCAGCTAAAAAAAGTTCAAGTATTTATGTTTATTCTTACATCATTTTGGGTTTCCAGCTCATAAATCCCAGAAAATGAGGAATTTGAAAAATCTTAATACTGTGGAGAAATTAGCCCACATTTTGCAGGGCATCAATGTTCAATCTTCAATGTTTCATCTTTTTGAATGGAATTATGAAAATACATTTTTCCATGATCTTCTAATTTCTTGGAAAGGGTCTGTCTATCTATCGATCGATTGAGTACCAGGGGTGTTCATGTTTTTGTTAATGTTTTTCATTAACATTAACAAAAACAATTCAATCATGTATTTATTTGCCTTCATCTCAAGCCATGAATACAATTTGTCACTCCCTATTTAGTTCCTTGTAGGTAGACTTTGTACTGTGCATAATAATCACCTTTGATCATATGACTGTGTTGAAGTAATTATCTCTTTTGTTTCTTCACTGTCATGTTTCTCTTGATCACGTTGTTTCTTTTGTTTTTGGAGTTGGATTAAAAAAAAAAAATACTGACAAAATGATGCGTCTCCAGAGGCAACATTGTTTTAGCAATTCCGACAGCAGATGTCACAAAAGGTCATGTCTCTTCTCCTCGTACTCAATGCGGAATAACAGTTATCCGTGCTCAGGATTTGCAAGAACATATGTAAATGTACAACGCCAAACTCCACTAAGAAGTGAGCGAAAAGGTTTGCTGCTCCAAAATTGCCCTCCGAAGACATTATGTTGCACGTCATGTTTTGTCACGTTTTCATTCAGGTATCTATTAGCTTATTTCATTTTGTTCAGTTTTTTTTTTAAACCATTCACAGAAGGCTTTACTTTCACAAAGTTGTAGTTAAAAAGTATCGATTATAGCACGAATTTTCTCATGCGATGCTCTCGTTGTCACACTATTGTGATTGAGTATATTGTGTATTCTTTCCGTGGCATGCTGTCTGGTCCATTTTGAATCGTACGCATCAGTCAAGCAACATAAACTGCTCATCAGCACCCCAACTCTTGTCAATGCAATTCCCCCCAAAATGTCAGCATGAAACCGATGTCATGTAATGCTAAGCATGTTGATAAATTATTAAGAATGGACATGTTGGTGTTTGAGTGCAACCACACATACCTGTGACCTCGACTGAGGCAGGGCTGTGGTGTTCATGCTCTGTGTACTATTCATGCTGAAGTTGAGGCTCTGAGAGGAAGTAAATGTCTGAGTTGGCCCCATCAAGTCAAATAGATCCGCTGAGGACGAACTGGAGCCCACAGTGGCGACGGGGGCGGGGGCAGGAGCAGGGCTGGCTTTCATGGCTCCAAAAAGGTCATTCCCACTGGTGTCTACAGGCTGAGCAGATGCTGGCATCTGGCCACCAGGGAATGCATTCCACTCTCCAAAGTCTCCATTGTTGCTGGAGACTGGTGCGCCTGCAGGATGAAAGAGCAAGAAAAAAAAAAAAGTTATTTGTGTAAATTGAGACAAATAAACAAGACCTGTCCTGGCAAAATCAACAGTTGAGTCAGAGTTTGCTCAGTCCGATTTTACGGATGGTATTCTCAGTGATAACTGATGCCACATTTTAAAATTTAATTGAATTGATTCTGCTTGTTGTCTCTCCATCTACCCCCCCCCCCCCACACACACACACTTCTGTCTTCCTCTGTCCCTGTCTCCTTGTCATCCATAACTGGAGCTGATGTGTGTCTGTTCTTGTTATGCAGAGCAGGTAGCACGCACCATATGGCCAGCTTTCCTTCTGAATATTCTAGTAGTATGCTGGAGTAGCTACAAAGGCACAACACACACTTAAAAGGAAGCCTTGAATCCTACCAGATCCCGCGGAAAGTCCGGCAGAAGCAGCAGGTGAAGAGAAGTCGGCAAATCCACTCATCAAGTCTGCAATGAGAAGAGTCATAAAGATGTCCATCTGAGAGAAGAGCTCCAGGTGCTCAGCTGACAGTTAGCATTCCTTCAGTGTGTTCAAGAGTGTTAGGCAGAAAGGAGGGGTGCTGACATCTGTTCAGTCCTCCCGCCCTCTTCATTCACCAGGGACTACTCCAAAAAACATCTGGTGCACTTAGTTCCTATACATTAGCTCCCTCCTCCAACTGTCCTCAAAATCTGACGCTAGCACCAGCAGCTGCACATTGTGACAAGTGCGCAACTGTCGGTTTGACGCAAGCTAGCTTGACGGCTAGCTTGTTAGGCCATCAGATCGGCATTTCCCATTGCCTGGAAAAGCCAGGTGCACAGACTCAACAAATCAAATCCACTGGTTGGGCCTGGATTGATCGCGGTGCGTGAGAGAAAAAGAAACCCCAGACAGGCACATTGCAAGTTACGCATTCAAACTCTTACATTTCATGACACTGCAGTATCATTCGCGTGATGGGTAGGTATTGATGAAGGAATTTCATTCGTATGCAGTTAAGCTTTGCTGATGCTGACTAAACTGGTTGTAAAACTGATCTTTTACACTGTGATGTTTTCAGGTGGAAGTTGTGTCCTTGTGACCACAGCTCCTTTTTTGAACGCACCCACTGCAAAGAGCATGTACATTTTTTCATGGTTTATTTTGATAGTCAGAGCAGCTGGTGACGACTGCAGCAGACACAACTAGATAAACTAACACGAATATTAAAGCCACTAAAACCACGTTTAAAAAAGAAAAGGGTATGACCCCAAATTTTACCAGCAGGAGGAGGCTGAGAAGGTGTTGACTCCACCATAAGTAGGTCAACTAGTCCACTACTCGAGGGCTGCGTTGCTGCTGATTGTGTCTGCAATAGAGAATACAGATAGATCAGAAGCGGGGCATCGTATGGTACTTGCAGCCACATTAAGTGTAATCACACGCAACCTGTGTGGTGGTAGCGTTTGGGCTCTTGTCTCCTGTGTATTGGGCCGCCGCCCCCAAGTCCACTTTCTTTGACGGGACGCCTCCTCTCTTGCGGGTGGCTGTCGTCTCTGTAGCTTGGACTATTTGTACACTCTTGGTGGTCACGGTTTCTTCTTCATCTTTGAATTCTTTGCCCGATTTGCCATTCTGAGACGAGCGGCCTCGGTCCTCCTCATTGTCACTGGTCGAGGGCAAATGAACAAATTACAGAATGCCAATGCGTAATGCTCTCTGCTGGAGAGATCGTGACATTTTGGATACTGTATTGAAGTCTCTTTGCCCAAGTGATGACATACAAGTCACGTAGGAGAAAATCTAAATTTTGAGCTTGAGGCATTTGTTTGTGGCCACGCATGCATTGATGACTGTAAGTTGGAGGCTTGGTGACAAAGTACGTGAGTAAGTGAGAAAATAGTTGAGGCTTTTGCAGTCTCGAGCATGCCGCTCGAGCCTCATAGAGCCTCAAATTGTGATTTATGCTTCCTAAGTCATGATATGTTTTATTGCTCAAAATGGCCATCAATTCAATACACCCTGTATATTATTCAAACTATCCTCGAGATCTTTCAAAGAGTGGTATACCTCATTCTCACAGTCATGTACACTAATCTGGGAAATCAAATGCATCGAAATAATAATACGATTTGGAGGGGAGTTTGAGAGATTTCAAATCAGCCTTACCAACATTTCTGGTGTGTGCGCGCGTGTGTGTGTGTGTGTGTGTGTGTGTGTGTGTGTGTGTGTGTGTGTGTGTACATAAAGTACATAGATACATTTGCTGATTGTTGATATTTGGGACATTGCCACTCACTCCCCTTACCTGAATCTGTCTGGTGAGTCATCTCTGTCCTTCTTCCTAAACCTGTTGATGGTATCGTCAATCGTGCTTCCAATCTTGTCACTGATCTCTCCCAATTTATCGCTGAATGGGAACTGCCCTTTGTTACTCTCCCAGTCATCATCCCACTGGTGACGGGTTTCACTGGAGTCATACCTGTCCCCCGCTGGAAGAAATCACAGTGGTAGCTTTAGGTCAAATTATCTTTTTTTCTGGTGAAAGGGACTGAGATTAGTTTGGATTGGCCAAGAATGGACTTACAGTAACCTCTGTATCCTCTACTGTCGGAAGACACACCAACATATTTATCTTTGTTTTTCTTGGCTTTTTTCCGCTCTTCCCTCAGTCTTTCATCATCCTGGACGAACTCAACCATCTCCTTCACTTTCTGGCGCACATTCACTCCTTGGTCCTTCCCATGCTCATCTAGGAACAGCACATATGTGTCACATTACAACATGGACTGATTAAAAAAAAAAGTGTTACTTTTTAAGTGCTGACTCGCATACACTAAGAACTCTGTATATAATCATCGCTGAGCAAGGATTAATGAATGATCTTACTTCTTGCACCTTAGACACACAAACATGGCTGAAAATAATGAAAGCAGCTTTTGGGGACCACGTGTGTGTGTGTGTGTGTGTGTGTGTGTGTGTAATTGTGGAATAAGCAAAGCTGTCATCATAGCTCACACTAAAGCTTTTGTTAATTAACATTCTGTTCGAAGAAAGGCTCTCATTATCAAAGCAGAACTTGAGAATTAAAGTGACAATGAGCTGCGGGGGGCTTCACATGCCGGCGTATGCACCCCTCCTCCAAACTGCAAAAGGGAAACCCTGAGTAAGTTAGAAGAGAGGGGGAAACACTTACCAACAAAGTGGTAGCTTTCTAATGATCTCAAGTCATAGAGATGTTCTCTGGCACTAGTTACAACCCGCTCTGATCCATTCCTGATTAGATGAGCAAGCAGCAGTAGGGACTGCAAGGCAGAACAGATAACAATACGAGTATTCATTTTGAACGTACATACTGTAGTATGTGACCGAAAATGATCAAAGGGACTTTTTTTTTCCCCCTGGGCCGCTGCAGACAATTCAGTACATTTTAAAAATATCAAACATCTAAATACTTTCAAACCATAGCTGAGGTGTGTTAATGAGTCGTGAAATAATAATGTTTCTTGCATTATTAAAAAGGGTCCATCAAACGTGAACATGGGTCTTTGCCCTTGTTTCACATACTGTCTGTCTGCAAAGAGTTTGCGGTACATGGCCAGCAGACCTTGTAGACTCTCCTCCAGTTCTTCTTGTTATCTCTCAGCATGCGGGTCCACAGCATGTTCATCACCTCTGGGAACTGCTCATACATGAAGGTTGCTCTGGACGTTGACACATGCACAGAGGCAAGAAAAATTCAACATTTTAATTTAGAATGCATCACACTCTATATTTTATCTGGCCATGTCCTGTAAACATTGCGACCAGGCAAAATGTTGAGTTCACTCAAATTATCTCATGTAAGAGCAAGCATAGAATCAATATTATGGATGTAAATTAGAGCTTGACTGATATGGATGTTTTTGGGAGGCAGAAAAAATATATAGATTATCAGTTAATTCATTGAAAACAAAAATGCAATGCATAAAATACCTTCTTTTTTTGGTCCTCTAGAGATGTAAATACATAAATTGCATGAAAGGCAACTTTCTAATTTCATTGTTCCTGTTTCTTTATTTAATATATATTTTGTATCAACCGCATAAAATAAAATGAAATATCCACAAATATCCAGTGGCCAGAATGTCCCAAACAAGGTTGTACAACTTCTTTTCAAGGAATACAGTCAAGTGCAAAGAATAAGATGGAATACAAGAGTGACAAGTAACATTTAAGGAGCACCAACTAGAGTTTTAGAAACACACGTTTGTCTTGTTAAAGGCACCGTTTTATTCAATTGTGGTGTCTCAGTCTCTCTCGCTCTTTTTTTTTTTTTTTTACATATTTAAACATTTATCAAATATAAAGGTCAAGTAAAACTATCAAGAAAAAATATCCTCATTCAAGATAAAAAATGAACAAAGCAACAAAGGAAAAGAAAATGAAGGAGGAAAAAAAATAAAATAATTACAAAGGTAGAAAAAGGTTATGCTGCATCATACTTGAGGGGATCAGGGTTTATATCCTGTCAACACTTTTAAATCAATGCAAACTTCCTTTGTGTGTCAGAGTACTTGAGTGAAAGAATGTATTGTCAGCAGTGTTTAATTTGTTACGAAATACAAGACTGATTCTTCTTGAGAATTTCACACTGACCAAACCCGTATGTCCCGTCCAGCCCAGACAGCGACCCCCACCCACTATTAAAACTCTTGACGGTGATCGATGGCTTTCACTTGCCGTAATGGGTGGCGCAACTAAGCTCACTGCTAATGCTAATGTGACACACCGGTGGTGCACCTCTTGCCTCCTGTCAATATATCAGAGGTGAGAGAAACATCATGCCACAATAAATAAAAACGGAACCCAATTTATAGCTATGCTGTTTCAAAGTATAATGGACCGGCAAAATAATAGGCACAGCAAACAAACTCTTAACATTGCGGACTGTTGTGCTAACCTTGAAATTTCACTCATCAGTTGTCCTGATGGTCCCCAGGGGTCATCATTAGTTGCCTCTCTGACTTTAGACTCCACCTCTGAGTAGTTCATCACCACATTGGTTCTGCGAAGGAGAGTAAAAAAAAAAAAAAAAAAAGAGAGAGAGAGAGGGAGAGAGAGGACACGTAACATACACATGAAATGTTGCTGAAGTGGAAAAGCATGTTCTGTATTTAATATACAAATCACTTAGTCGCTGTTTAAACAAGGGGCAAAAAAAAAAAAAAAAAAGAATTCTAAACCCACACACACTTTAGCTTGTCTGGACAGTGAGATATGGGGGATTGCTTACCTGAGCTTGGATTCAGGTAAAAACAATGACACTAAACGATACAGAGGGGTGCCCCCCCCCCCCCCCACAAGTACACTCCTTGTGAGGGCAAGAGAGAGAGCACTTGTTTGGTGACATTTAAATAAAATTAAAATGAAAAAGTAGGTCAGCAAAATAAGATTTGGCTTGTCTAGCTGTAAATGTAAAACTGTAAAAAATACAAACTGTAAAAAGAAAAACAGCAACATTGGTACTGCAGCGTGCACAATGTAATTCATGACAGCGGTTCAGTTGTGTGTAAAAATACTCAGAATTGACAAAATAAACTCAACGGCACATGTTGAATTTATCCATTCGATCACTCAGAACAACATGATGCAACTTCTCTTTCTGGTTAGAATTTGACCTCATTGAACAGTCACAAAATGGCACAAAAATGCTGACGAGTAAGTAGATATCGAACCACAAAATAAACGCTTGCAAAAAAAAAAAAAAAGAATGTGGGGCCAACTGCTGTTCTACATAATAAGCCTCACGCTCCTCCATTTTCTTAAGTGATAAACTTTTCAGAACGGTCGATCTCAAACGTCTTTGGTGGACCATCATGACAGACATCAAAATAATGACATCTAAA
>NW_017805744.1:7896367-7902715 GCF_001891065.2 Hippocampus comes | reverse complement strand
TTTACATACTTGGGATACAAGTTGCCACTGATAATAGCGCAAAGTCGTACCAGCCTTGAGGTGAAGACTAACCTGCCAGGCACAGGCAGGAATCCTTCCACTGCATCGCGTCAATCATGCCATAACTGTTAATGGCAAGTGGAAAGTGTTTTTCTATACAAGAGTAACTCTCCGACTCCATTTCAGAATGACAATCAAGAACATTTCAAAGCATAATCTACAATGAACTCATTTTCAGCAAGCCTTGCTTTCCACTTCCTTTGGTTCAGTCACATGTCATAGTGCGAGTGATTTCCTTCATTTTTATTTCCCAGCAGCTCATTTATTTTTACACTTGAAAGAAAGTTAAGAACATTACTCTAAGTATTGCCTGTACAGTAAAATAAATGTTTTAAAATTGTTACTTAATCGTCATTATTTACAATAGGGAGAGAAAAATCTAAATTCGAATAATCAGAAGTCAACTGGTAAACTACCGCTGAAAAATCTGTGTTGGACTACCTACGCGTTCAGTACAGTACTCAATACTGTTCTCATGTTCATTCTTAAAGTCAGTTCAGACACATATGATTTCTGAAGACTTCAGAATCATAATCTACAGTTTGGTATCACCAAACATTTTATTACAATGAACTAATGAACTTGAAATTGAGCTTCAGCCAAAACATGGCAGAGTTAATGTTTGGTTCTAACACATGCCAACATGTTCATGTCACATCAGCAGGAGGCCTTAAAGAGCAGCATTGATTTGGTGGAAGTCAAACCGGGATCCACCCTTTTCTGTGGTTGTGGAGACATGCTGCGTCACTATGTCCAGCTGCACGGGACGGAAACACTTGGAAAACATAACATGTTTTATGGATGTGGAAAAATAAGTCCAAGGCAACAAAATATATATTTTTAACTTGTTGTTTTTCAATAATGGAAAGAAGTCCCCATTTGTCATCCGTTACCCTGATAAAACTTTATGACAATTAATCAAATTCAAGTTCTTTCTGTATGTTCTACGACCAGGATGTATCCTCAGCCTCTTTAGGACACTGCCCAACATCTTGTCTCCTCTTAAAGGAGCATTCAGAAAGGATGCGGTGATGCAATGCTTTATCTATGATATTGCAAAGATATTGGCGATAAAGTGGAAGTCACGTTACTCACAGTTCTGAGAGTGAAGCACATACACTTCCGTCGTGAGTCACAAGTTTGTAGATACTCATGAGCTACTATTCACACACCCAGCCATCTTCAACGACATGAACAAACTAAACAAACAAAAGATAACTGAAGCACACTTGTTAAACTGATTATATAACATCAATATGAATGACGCATAACACTTCATTTTGTGTGTTAATACTTAAAAATGATCAAATTATGCTTCTCAAAATGTACCCCACGCCCACCTTTTTTTTTTTTTACATACTTTCAATGTCATATTTTCTATAAGTCTTAGTCCTCAAAATCTGAAAAAAAAAGAACAGTAAGAGAATTACCCTGGCTGTGAGGTTGCTATAATAAAAGCTCCATGAAAATCTTGAAATGTAAAAAGAAAACCATTACAAGTTGCTGGTTGAGTTCAAGGCTAGTATAAATATTTACTTCTGGCTTATGCTTAACACACAACACAACTGACATTATAATGGACTGACACCTAAGAGCCACAATGTAAAGCTGAATTATTTGCAAATGCTTGTTCAATCAATTCGCTTGTTAACAGCCCGAATTTATACCTGGTTTGCTTGACCTGATGATACTGAGAACATCTTGTTAGCGCAAATTGCTTTTGTAATACGCTGTTGGACACGCCAAAAAACTTATACCAATTCACTGTACTATAACTAAAGTTATAGTACAGTGAATTGGTGTCCCTCCATCTTTTTATCATATCATCTTATTTAGTTGTCCTATTTTTATTTTCGCAAGCGTTGGGACTTGCTGATCCAACCTGGGACCTCAGGTAACGGATTTTGTACCATATTACGGGGAAATTTGTGTTGGTGTGACGCAATTCCTTGAGTCATTCAGTACAGTGGATGGTACACATGCACATACTGTACATTCATACAGAGTGGCTCAAGAGGGCAAAACTTAGCGACAAGTAGAATATCTGCCACGTCACAAGATGAATGGATGCATTTAAATAATATTATTTCAAACTAAGCGTCGAGATTGTGTCACGACAACGTTCTCACGTCATTATCCGAAGCTGTCAAACTAGCTTAGCTGGCTACCCTGGTCAGTTAGCCAACTAGCCAGTACGCTAATGAATTAGCATGTTGGCTAAGTTTGTTAGCTGCCTTGACCTGTCAGGAAGAAACGCCAACAACACACTCAAGTGCCGTGACGGTATAAGCTATCTCACATCAGCTGTCACTAAAGTGACACCTCCATATAAATTGTATATGTGGTAGTGCAGGGTGCTGTCCGCTGTTTAGGGTTAGCAGCGTTCAGGTTAGCTAACTTGTCCTAGCAATGTGACGTCAAAGTTTTTGATACGTGTCTGTTTCAAACAGGTAAACTCCGTACTCAAATAAAGCGAAAGATCTGCGAGATACTCACGCTTTGTCAACCAGCTCCCGAACCTTCCACATGTTCAGCATCTTGGCTCTGTGCAAAGAAAGCTCTCCGCCTCGCTAAAACGCTTTAGTCGAGCCCAACACCGATACCAAACCTTGAAATGGGGAAAAAGTAAAGTGTCGTTACACCTCTCGGTCAACAGACAGGAGGCGCAAACGCACCACCAGGCCGTCAAGAAAAGTTACTGCGGTAATTCGCAACTACGTGGCGTCATTTCTATTCACTCGAGCATTTCTAAATAACATTGGAGTGGAAGCTCTTTCCATTAACACAATGGTTACACTGTCACGTTTACGTGCGGTCGTAGTAGAATCGGGGGTGCAAATAGCTCGATGCATCATTGTGAAACAAATGTAGAGACCAACTGACCTAACACAGCATTGAACTTAGAATCCAAAAGGTGATCATAAACGCTACATCGTTTCATTATTGCCATACAATTACGTTTAGATGAAAAATAACCCGAGCAACAGTGAATAAACACATTTGCCCAGTTAAAATGTGCTGCTGCTTTTCATGTTTTAAATTACATTCGTTATTATTATTATTAAACTCATGATAAACCTCAAGGGAAAATTCAACTCGCAGACTTCTGTATTTTTGTGCTGTGCACCACACAGGACCACTTCACACATATGCAAGCATGCAGTGAAAGGTGTCAGTGAAAGGGGTATGCAAATGCAGGTAAAACATGCAATTTGAATTATAAAAAGGTGGAGTCGGTACCTTGCTTAAGAACACCTCAAACAGTAGTTCGGAGGGAGCCTAGCTTACTTGACCCATCCATCCATCCATTTTCTGATCTGCTTATCCTCACGAGGATCGCGGGCATGCTGGACCCTATCCCAGCTGTCTTTGGACAGTTGGCGGGGGACACCCTAAACTGGTTGCCAGCCAATGACAGGTTACTTGACCCCCGGTTCCAAAGCTCAACTCCTCAACAGATGAGTTAATTCCACCCAAAATGACTGAATACCTATGATGAAAAATAGAGCATAATGCATGGACTGTATATTGATATTGCATTGGAACTCTTTCGTGTTGTTGTTTAATTAAAACAACGTACGAGGTTCATTCAGTACATAGGGTGAATCTTTTTGGTATAAGGACTTCTAATACAGATACAAGCTCACGTTTTTTTTTCTCAATGTAATCTCCCAGCACTGTCACACACTTTTCCCATCAGTTGAACCTTCCACCTGATCAGGGTGGAGACTACCACTGGCCAGAAACATGTTTACAATTTCAATTGATTACAGCTACATTGTGTCACCACCTGTTAGATTTTAGTTACACTGTAGCCCAAAAAGTTGGGATATATTTCTTAAAGACCTAGTCTTGGTTTATTCGCCCTCCCATGCATCAGTAATTACTTTTGTCCCGTTGTAATAATTACATTTTGTGTCTCATTAGCCATTTGTTTGGTGCTCCAGTTCGAAAAGATGTTTGATTTCCACTCCATGAGCAACTGTGTATTTTATATAAAAGGGAACAGGATGTTTAAAGTGAGGCCGATTTATTAGGTTATTGGGTTGATTTGATCAAGTGTACGAATTGAGGCAGGATGTCGCTGAGGGCGGATGCCACGACTTGCAGGTTGAGTGACTGTTCTTGTTGGAGGTCTGCACTCTATTGAGTCGTTTTCAGTGTATTTTTGTAGCATCTCGACAAACTTCTCACGCTCTCCAAGTCAAACCAAAACCTTTCATTTGTGTCCAAATGTGCTCCAGCCACATGAAAGTGAGCAGGTCATCGCTGTTGCGCTCCCTCACTCTCACTCCCTCCTCATCTAGCATTCAGGCATGCAATGGCCAAGTGATGCTGTGTGACAGGCCAGCTCGAGCACTGGCTGTTTGTGTCAATCCAGATCAATCACTCCCTCTTCTGGACAGACGACGTCATCAACACACACAAAGGTCACGGGGGCGCACTAAAAGCCAGGCCTGATGTGGCGAGCAGCGAGGTCAGCGTAGCATGTGAACACTTGACTGACTTGAGTGTCAGCTTAGATATAGAAGAGGAAGTTCATGAGGAGGAAGGAGAATAAAATGACTGGCACTTGATGTTTGGTCATGTTTTTAAATACACATCCGATTCTCATGTGACTTGCGTGCTTATAGGAAAAAACAGCCAAAGCCTTTTTGTCTTATTGATTAATATAACACTGGGACAGAAGGCCAACATCCAAGAAGACGCTCTAATGATACGCGTAAATCGGCCAGTGACTTTGGAAATGGCCATGTGTGATTGTGCATGTGTGAATGTGTGTTAGAGGATGGTTAGACTACTGCCGGAGAGCGGGAGGAAACAACACAATAGCCAAAATACAAGCCTTTGGAGAGAAGAAGAACAACAAGAAACAGCACTTAACGGCCCAGAATGCACTGCACCCGTGGGAGCAACCTCAATTACCGTTACACATCTGAAGAGCAGAACTCTCGGAGAAGTGATTGCCGAGATGGAAATGGCCATGTGTGATTGTGCATGTGTGAATGTGTGTTAGAGGATGGGTAGAAAGGCACTCAGTAAAAAGATCTTTCTGGAACACTTTGCCTCTGTGACGTTGACGCGAGCTGTTGATTGACATGCACTTCTCGACACAAGCCAGAGCTATCAAGCTATCTGCCACGCATTAGGCATGGCGTGCTCCTCTGGGAGGGGCCTAAGTGGTAAATGATGTTGCTCGGGAGTCGAGACACTCTCTGTCAACAACGTGTGTGTTTTTTAGACTATGTGAATGCTGAGGAGAGCAAAGTATTCAATCAAAGATTTGATTGAGAAGCCCATGTGTCCTGAAAAATCAATAATCTGGCCACGGATGCGGGGATAGCCTCGGGGCCTGTTGAAAAGCAAGCGTACTTGTGATCATACCAAACAATATCGGGCGATTAGAGTTTCACATTCGTAAAAAGAAAAACAAAATTCTATTTTACATTCATCTCATCTCATGTGACACAGGATGTTTCAAGTGACAACCTTACTGCTTCCCCTGATAAGAAAAAGCAAACAAATGACATGTAATTAGGATACTGGCAGCTAGGGGGCACTCAGACTTCTCTGAAAGATGACTTCCCTGAGCACGATCAGCAAATCCATTCGGATTCGTTTATGTAAGCAATTTCAAGTGCAATACTGTAAATGAAATCCAATAGAAAATCCAGGCTGTGATTTTACACGTCCAAAATTTCAATTCTAAACGTGCGTATAAACATCATCTCCACTCAGAATTTTTTATGCCTATTATTTTTCTGTATTAACGTTTCATAACAGTGCTAATTGTTTTCCCCGCATTAGCTGGAGTTAAACAACTGTGGAGTGGAGTATTTCTGTGGAGTCATTCTGTGAGGCTCCACTTCCCTCCTGTCCTTGTGAGTGTTCTTTCTCCAGCGTTGTATTCCGTGCTGTTTTTGTTGGCCCCTTTGCAGCCCCAGTTAGATCTTAGGTCCTTTTCCCAAGCGATATAACCCTCACACACATCAAGCAGTATCTGACCCCTGTCTCCATGACACATGACAGGTCCACTGTCTTGTGTGTGTGTGTGTGTGTGTGTGTGTGTGTGTGTGTGTGTGTGTGTGTGTGTGTGTGTTTGTGTGTGTGTTTGGGCACGTGAGCGAGCATTATGTCAAGTTTTCCTATAACTATGCGTCACACAGATATATATACACAATTACACAGAAGATAGCTATCTCGTTATGCAAGTAGTGAGTGTACCGAAGAAATCAGCCACTTGTGACATGCTCAAAGTCCCTCTCTCTCTCTCTCTC
This sequence comes from Hippocampus comes, assembly GCF_001891065.2. Taxonomy (NCBI): domain Eukaryota; kingdom Metazoa; phylum Chordata; class Actinopteri; order Syngnathiformes; family Syngnathidae; genus Hippocampus; species Hippocampus comes. The sequence continues at coordinate 7,896,377 of NW_017805744.1, read as the reverse complement.
TCTCTCTCTC
>NW_017805744.1:7876375-7896231 GCF_001891065.2 Hippocampus comes | reverse complement strand
ACACACACACACACACACACACACACACACACACACACACATCCTGCTGTGATCTTAAACCGCACACACAGATGTTCCTAATGGGACAAAAGCAGCGTTCCCATTCCTGTGGATAACCAGTCTGTTTATTTTTCTCTTCAAACTAAACTTGACTGCCACTTTCTCTGGTGAGAAAAAGGATGAGAGATGATAAAATAAAACTGCAGAGAAAGGCTCCCACCGCAGTTTAGGCTTCCATAGTCAGCTGACAGAACTAAACAGCAATTGTGATTTAAAGGGGACCCTCATGCACTGTGTAATAGAAGCTGATACCTGGGCAGATTTGTGCGTCTTCCGACATGAGGAAATTAGCTTATTGTAATGTTGAAAGCTTATATTTACGAGTCGCGATGTTCCACTAAATCCGGTTTCCTTGAACGAGGGCGAGACATCATAGGAAGCCACGCAGGTACGCTCAAATCCGGAGAGCATCTGCTCCTTTACTACCTGATTGAATTAGCAATTACAGAGAGTAAAAAGCAGAACAAAACATCTGGAGCTGTAAGGAGTAGAGGTTATAAATCTGAGCGAGAGGAAAGGGGGTATGAAAATGAGCCAAAGTGAGATTGTCAAGGACAGTGTCTCTGATTGGTTGGTCCATTACCATGGCAGAGGTGTCAACCAAGGACCTGAGGCAATGGAAGAAATTGGACAGAGCACGGGACTTCAGAGGGCATCGGAGAAATAGAGCAGTGCTGTTCAGTGCCAACGCCAGCGTGATATCTGTAATGTAGGCCCAAGAGATACAGCATGCTGACTGTCCTTCCGGGAAGTCGTGGGGGGAAAAACAACAGGGGCAAAATACCTAAACTAGGGCTTCAAAGGAATGTGATCTTCACTGGCATAGGAAGGAAAGTTTACAAAGATGCAGAAGAACCCCCATCGTATTAAAACAAAATACTTTGTGAACTGGGTTGACATTTTGCTGGATAAAGCGGCGCAGGCAGGATTATTTTTAACGCCTTTGTAAACATTAGGCAAGACACTACCACTTGCATTTTCCTCCAAATTTTGGGTCACATTTAATGAATAAATTACAATAGCCTACAGTGTAAAAGACCACCACTAGCTTTGTTGTTTTAATCTTCTCTATTGTAGTTTAATGTCATTTTGGCAAAGTTCAATAGTCATAGGACAAATAGGGAAGCCCAGCGATGGAGTGGTTCTAGCTGTCCCCCACACAGACAGAAAGTTCCAGATTTGAATGTGCATTGGCTGAGGCTTTGGAGTTTCCATGGTCTCCTTTTACTTATGTGGGTTTCCTGCAGGTACTACAGCTTCCTCCCATCGTCCAAAACGAGGCATGTTAGGTTAATTGAAAATCTTAAATTGCCCGAAGGTGCGAATGTGATTGTGAATGTGTCATGTCAGCCTTGAAAGACTCCGGCACCCCCACAATCCTGCATTGGTTCAATTATTCCACCAAATTAGCAAAAATGAATGTAATAAGGAGAACTCACTGACACGGCGATCAATGAAGTAAGACACACCAACCTTGGTCGTGATAAAATTGAGCCTGTCATGATTCAACAACTATATTAATGCAGGCGTGGGGATAAATCACTGCAGAATTAAATATTGCAGATCGTTTGCAACATCAATCCAGTGGTTGGTGGTGAAAAAAAGCCTGCGGGAAGCAAAAGAGGACGATCCTAACTGAAAGAGCCTGACGCAAAAGTCAGTGTTATTGAAGGACATTATCAAATGCACCTTATCAATTAAAAGCCAGTGTTTACATTTCCACTCCGAGGCCAGACACACGGTGGATGTTTCAAATAGGTCAAGGTTGAAGTGAAAACAAAAGTTCGTCGATTAGCAGTCGAGGTGCGCCATTCCTAATTTGTATGCTAATCTGGTCGATCATCGCGCAGGCCCCGTTTACCATTCTACATCTGCATGCACTCATTTAATTATCCAAACACAATTCACAAAAGTCACTGGAAACAAACCAAACCAAAATAAAATCATTTGCATATATTTAAAAGAGCAGATAAACTCCCTGGAGGTTTGTTAATATTTTAGAGGCATAATAATAAGATGCAAAATCATTCACATTTTATCCGGCACCAAAACAAAGTGGCTTTGTCGATGTAATTAGGGTGTTTTAGAGTTGAATCACCCTGGCAAATGACCATGTTTTTCTCTCTGGATGATCGGTGTGCGAACGTAGACACACCTCTCCCCACATTCGTGAGTGTGTGTGTGTGTGTGTGTGTGTGTGTGTGTGTGTGTGTGTGTGTGTGTGTGTGTGTTTGTGTCATATTGTCATGGTTCTCCTCCATGTGCGTGCAGTCTTAGAAAAGGATTGATTAAAGAACGAGTGTCTGTCTCGGAGCAGTTAATGAGGTTCAGTCCCATGAGCTGTGAGGATTTCAGTGTGTGTGAGTGCACACGCAAGTGTGTTTGTGTGTGCACGCAGACCTCGTGGAAGACACTGTTAATTGGCTAAGACTTACTTTCAGCAGAGGAGGGAGTGGGGGGGGGCGTAGTCAAGGGCACAGCGCCTTCACAATTGGGAAGCATGGGGCATTTGCAGAACACAGTTTAATTTGTTATGTTGATATCATTTGACGATGCATCACTATTGCATGCTTGGATTTAAAAAACAAACAAACAAACAAAAAAAACATCAACATGCCCCCCCCCGTTTGTGAATGATACAGAAAACAAAATGCTCATTGAAAAGTGAACGGGAAATCAGTTGTCATTCTGGGCTTTAACTGAACTTTAGGATGTGAATGAAACGCATTTATTGCCATCTCTGGGGATGAGAATAAAAACATAAAAACAACAAAAGAGGAGATTAAAACAAGAAAGTCATAAATGGAAGGCAGCACCAGGAAGAATGGCGAATGGGGCAAAATAGTGTAGAAAGAGCGGCCATGATGGACGGACGCCATGTTACCTGCTTGCATTTCGTGACACACCTGTCCATCTACAAGAATGGAAAGACCTGCACGTTCCTTTGCAGTGCAACACTCAGCTAGTCTCAACCGACGGGGAGCATTGATGCTTTCAAGTGGAGCACAGCTCAAAGTAGAGCAAGACTGTGTGTGTGTGTGTGTGTGTGTGTGTGTGTGTGTGCGTGCGTGCGCGCACCCGTGCGTGTGCACGTGTGTAAAACCCAGGCATTTCCCCCCTTGGGACCCGCACAAACACGCTTCCCATCTTTCCTTTGAGTTTTACATTCAAAGGTTCCACTCGTTCAACTGTCAATCATCCTCTCAGCCAATCAAGGCCTTCCCTTCTCAGTCTGTTTATAGATCAAGGGTGGTTTAAGCGTATGGATGTGATGTGACTGGAATTTTTGCTATGACTAATACTAATAGTGTAAATATTCATATTTTTTCAGACCTCACCATTGGTGTCAATCAAAATCAACTCTATTGTGTCATACTGAGAGTACACTGGAACAATTTTTAAGACCTCAAGCTCTGGAAACACACTATTAATAAATCTGAAAGGAATCCGGACCAAGAGAAATATGTTTAAAATGACTGAATGAGGTAGTACTAAGCATGCATGAAGCAATAGTGAGAACATTCTGTGCACAGACAGAGGTTATTAAAGACATATCTTTGTGTTTATGAAGGCTGGTGAGTGTGTGCATGCGCAGATTTGTGTCATCAGTGGTGTATATAGCACTTTTCTGTGTACGGGGCTGTCGCAACCCAGATATGTCATGCTTAATTTAGTGGCTGGGGCAAGGGGGGGGGGGACAAGAGAAAGAATTATATTGTGTAGGAAATTTACTTTTATTTATTTATTTATTTATTTATTTATATTATGGTGCAGAAGTCTTGCGGAAACGGAAAACACTACAGCAGACTACTTCCTGTTCGATGGATGATGACGGATATATACAATTACTCGAATGGTGAAGATGGATTTCTGCATGTGCAACTTCAATTAGATTCTGGTCAAAATTTAAAGGCCTCACACAAGAGATGTCAAAAATGTCATTCAATCAACAACGCCAGTGGTGGCCTAAGACTTGACTGCAACAGTCCTTCGTACAGTATGTACGGATACATCACATCTGCACATGGAAAGCTAAGAGTGTGATGAACAAATACATCAACCATTAGGTGACAGCTGGCATCACCTCTGATTGCCATCTATTAGGATGGAACAACAGTTTCCTGTGGGATATGCTCACGGGTGCAACAGGGGAAATTAACTCAGCTATACTTTGTCTGCTTTATGCCAGTAGGGAAATTGACAAAAGAGAATGGGCACGATGGTAAAAAAAGCGCAATCTCTCATACACCTGTTATTTGGTGAGATAGATAGTTGCCATATGTTCGTACCTGCCTGCCAAGCGTGGGGAATGAGTGGTGACTTGTAATGACCAATAGAGGGCAGCAGAGAACTTCTGAGCTGATTTGGCCCTCAGAGGCCCGTTGGAAAACTTCTTTTTGAGCTAAACTGTCTGGAGTTACTGTAAATGTCACCTCACAGAAGGAACCCACTCAACCTTTTCTGTGCTTAATTCAAGTATAATTGATGAGCTGATGCGGTTTGTGCGTGGAGCAAAGATCGATTCATCACTTGCCAGACTGCCATGGCTGGTTAACTTTGTTTTTCTCATTCCTAAGTGTTTACCCTCAGATGAAATGAGGTGACAGTTAGGTTTGACCTGCAGGCCATTGGTAATAGTGGACTGCGTGTTCACAGCACGTCTCAGTGAGAAAGTAGCTGGATCTATTCACACAACATGCAGAGCCGTGGCCTCCAGGCTTGGGTTCCTGCTTCGGTAATGATTGTGTTCCCCTGTGGAATGTACAACATTGTCTCTCCTTAAATGAGGGAGGCACACAAACACATGCACTTCAATATGCATGAAACACACAAGGTTGTCAACATGTGCAAGCAAAATATGATACACACTTACACACCCACACCCATACACACACACACACACACACACACACACACACACACACACACGTTTGTCACATACATTAGTGGCACAGTATCAGAAGCATTGATTTTGACTCCCTCTCAGGCTTGCTGGGCTCTGGTGTGATCAATCAGTGAGCAGTGAGCTGATAGCCCACAATGTGTGGCAGCTTGTATTGCTCTTTCTCCCTCTTCTCGAGCGATCAGAGAAAATCCCACTCCAAGCAAGCGCAATGCACATTCATGCAACTTTAATGACTCTTAAATTAACCATCATATTTTTTTTTGCTTCACTTCTTCACTGACTAAATCGCTTAATATGCATCAACGCTGGCTTCACTTGCGGATTAGCCCTGACATTTTTATAATTCCTTTGCACAGGCATTGTGTTTATTTATGAGTGTGTAGGCTTTTTGGGCTGATAAATGGCACAATTAAGCGGCACTGAGACACTTGAGCAGGCGTTTCAGGCTGCTGACAGATTTTTAGTGTCCTCTTCCATGGCTAACGATGAAAGTAAATAATGCCTTAACGAAGTTGCCGCAGCAGTTGTTTTAGGATTCATTTTATGCGTTATATGTGCTTTGAGCAGCGGCGGATGTTGCACGCGGCACAGACGCAGCCCGGATTTTGACACTTTGAATCGAATTTAAAAAGCTTGTTAACAAAATCCCCTTATAATCACTTCCAAGGCTACGAGTGAACTTTGAATTTTTGCCACATTTCAACATTTTCCTCGCTGAAGACCAAATGCACGCTTGAGTTTTGCGTCTCATTTTTCACGACAATACTTGGTATTCCTTGACATGTGGGAGCTGTAGATTGAAATCAGACAGGGGGATCTTGTCGCTTCCAGTATGCGCTGTTGAAGGGCCCCCGTTGGCTGCCGCTGGTTTCGACATGAAAGCAGTCTGACGCAATACTTTGCAACTGTGCTTTATGCTATTGTTTTACAAACTATCGTAAAGCATCACTCGAACAAGGGGGAGGATGAGCCCGCTACCTAGGTGGGGGAGGGCCAGCTTTATGAGCCCTCTGAGGCCGACCAGGGAGCGCCAGGGCTCCTGTGTAGTCAAGCGGTGGGCTGTGGCCCTACAAGCTGCCCCCACATTTACAGAATGCCCTTGGACGGAGTGCGTGCCTGGGAGAAAGAGTGCGGGGCATGCATGCTCATGGGCTAATGAGTGCATGTGTTAATGCCTATGTGTGTTTGTGTGTGCATGTGAGTGCGCACGGACGAGATGTTGCTGGGTTGAGTCAGTCTCCAGAGGGAAGGAGAAGGACAAATGCTCCTTAAAAATAGCCCCTGGGCAGCTGGTGTACACAGTCTATCAGCAGTCCGTCCCTGGGGCCGATGAGGGAGAGGGGGGTGGGGGTGGAGAGACGGGATGGATGTAAGACAGAGAAGTGTAGTGAGAGAAATGTAGAGAAATGGGCTAGAATAGGAGTGCAATTGAGTGAGAGGAGGGAACAAAAGCTGTCGAAGAGAAATGACCTAGCGTTCGAAATAAAGAGGGCCCAAAAGTCAAAGAGGAAAGAACAAAGTTGGTGGTCAGTGAAAGAAAAAAGGATGGAGAGCGCATCCTCAGTTCCGGCAGAGGTCACAGTGCAGGCGAAGGATTTTAGAGAGCAGCTTTGTCCCTAGACGTCTTCAGTTACTAATACAGCAGTGTGCCTTTCTCTAAATCGCTCCCAGTCGGCGAGAGTCGAGATCCACAAGACCCGCTGAGACCCTTTGTGGAAATAACTCGACTCCATTTGCTCTCAATAACGGCCGCTAACAACCTGCTCGCACTGAATGTGTGTGTGTGTGTGTGTGTGTGTGTGTGTGTGTGTGTGTGTGTGTGTGTGTGTGTGTATTTGAATTCACTGTTCACTGCGAGCAATGGCCATGCGCTCATTAGGAATCTTGATGTTTTACAATTCTCTTCAGCAAAGTTATCAAGCTATTAGATATTTATGGCACTGGAATGTTTCAGATTTTAAGGCTCCGCGTGTGCGTTATGCAGAAAGATGATTAAACCCGGAGAGATAAGATAAGACTCTCCAAAGGAATATCAGGTAGAATACAGTGCGACTGGGAAAATTTGTGGGAGTATTTCAACTTTAAAATGAGAAATAAAGAAGTGGAAGTCATTCTGTTTGCCTGAAGGATCCCACACTCTCACAGTATCATCTACACACCAATTAGAGCCCCAGACTTGGGAAGGATCAATGCATTTCTGAGTGTGTGTGTGTGTGGGCGGTGGATGTGTCTATGGATGTATTTCACTGGTTCCTCTACCGAGCTAATTGAGCTGTTTTTTTTTTTTTTTTCAACAGTTGGGAGCTCTTAGGCTGCGGACAGATGCCCTTGGGCACAAGGTGTGTATTTGTTTGTCCCAGCGGTCATGTGTTCCGCCCCTCCGCGGTGATTGTGAGTGTTTGTCCATGCATGCCACAGGAAAACACGGGTGCGCGGGTGTGCGCGCGAGGTGTTTGTGTGCACGGCATGCAGGTCGTTGGTCTGTCACTGGCGTATTTAGCGGTCTCTAGGCATCATTAGTACAGCCGGACTGTCACATTGGACTGTCCTCGCTGAGCTCTTTATAAAGCTTTGTTTAGAATACTCTGGCCACATGTGCTCCATTGCGACTGATGGGCCTTGAGCGGGTGGTGATGGAGTGTGTGGGTGTGTGTGTGCGCCTGAAAGTGGGGTGGTGATGGAGCAAAGCCATCCTGACTGAGATGTTAGCCGGCAGCGGCATCCTGTGCACCACACATACGGTAACTTCGCTTCTCAAACAACCTGTCTCTCAATGTCATCGTATCAGATTGACTTTAAGAGGAAGGCATACTTGTTGTGGAGCTAAATATGTTTTCCACTCCCAACTTGAGGAGCCCAAAAAGTTTTCTGCTGGCCACACTGACATCCTTCATTTTAATACTATGAGCATGAAATGTATTTTCTTTGATTTGGTTAGCAGTTGGGTTGACATCGGCAAATGTAATTACAAATGCACCGATATGCTGTGTTCCTTTTGTTCAGTGCTCCAATGTGCCATCAAAGTTCTAAAATGTCAAACAAGTTATAAATAAGTTAAACACCGTAAATAATGTCATAACAAAACAAATATGTAAAACACTGTTCACTTTAACAGTTATCAGTTTGATGACAAATGATGGATGGTGATGCTGGAGTCTTGTTTTGAAGAATCCGCAAAATGCCCACATTGCACATCGCTGTATAATCATCTCTTAATAGCCCTTGCGGCAGATCCTTCTGCAATTTGAACACAGCATTCCCCCACTATATTGCAATTGGCCATGACAGATCAAAGTGTCATAAAGCATAAGAAATAGAGGGCACACATATCTTATGACATAGTTATGACATATTTATAACTTATATGCAGTGATAACATACTTTGGTTGGACATTTTTAGTGTTAGTTAACTACCCATATGCAACCTTTAATTGTCTTTTGTTTTATGTCTCAGTACTGCAGCAGTTTTTTCCAAGAACAAAATCTTCAGTTTTGGCTCCTCAATTTTTTTGTTGCTTCTATTAATTCATTCCATATACAGTATATATAATTCACAGGGTAGTAATTTTACATTCGAACAAAGTCCTGGCTCTCAAGATTCTCATTCATGAAAGCAAAATCACATTTTATCTCAAACTGATACTAAGATCTTACAAAGGACTCGGTGTCTTTTGAATTTCACTTTGAAAAGAGCGCAGAGACAATTGAGCTGCACTAAAGAGAAGGATGCACTCATGACCCTGGAATGGCAGGCTTTGGTTACCAGCATCTGGTTACTAGCATCTGTCACCAGTATGTTTCTTAAGGTGTAAGGACATGAGTCAGGAGTAGACAAACTGTTCATTAGAAAAAGAGTTGAAGCTAGCATTTCATACATCTGCATGATCAACCGCAACAATAAACAGATTGTTAAATAAATGTCTCTGTCAGTCTGCCAAAGTAAAGTACACTCTTAACATTGTCAACTCAGATTTTTCTTTTTAGAATGGCTCTCGTCATGGGATTGTGCAGTGTTGGAGTCATTCTTTTGATAAATTCATCATTTTACATTGAAGGAACGTCGTCCAGCCTGATTTCAATGATAAATGAAATTAACCAATAATGCAACATGAACAGTGTAGTGCAATACATTTGTAACAAGATTGGTTGCAAAACATTTGAGATCCATTTAATGCATGACTCCGGTTCTTGTGAGAACAACTGCATTTGTTTGGCTTGCAACTTATTTTTCATTTATATACATCTGTTGCTAAATATTGAATGAAAGCTTTCACAACGCTTTGATGTGGTAGATTTAAGCATCCATTGAATCAACAAGTTGACAATGTCGTTTTCAAGGAAATTTTGAGCTGGTGTTTGCCGTCTCTCTTCACCACAGCAGCTGCCTCTGATGGTTATCTCTCATTCATTTTCAAACACACACGCCTGCAACTCACACACTTGAGCACACACTTCTTTTCTCTCGCATTCTTTTTTTTTTTGATAACTTCCAGCTTAACTTCCAATCAAAATGCACCACTCGGTCCTCGGGCGTGCATGTGTTGTTACTTTGAGATACATATGGCAATAGCGTCTAACTTTTTTTACCACAATGCTCATCATTGGGTTTCTCCCCAGGGAGCTTTATCATCAAACTTCTACTTACTTTATAGGATTTACATGTTTTTTTTTTGGTAGCAGAATTGAAGCAGGAGTTGCGACAACGCTGTTTTGCGGGGAGCTATCCTATGTGAAAGGCAACGGCTTTGCGATGGAAATGACACAGTTAGTTTGGACCTTTCAGATCTTGAAACTCCCTTGGGTCACCGTCCCTCTCTGTGCTGATTGTGCGCGTGTGTCGCATGATTGCTACCTGGGCTAACAGAGGCGAGTCCCTCAGGTCCCTCTGTGGAGCTTCTTGGGTCTGCTCAGTTAACCTCCATCTTTCTCTTTGATCGCCATCGCTCAGACGACCCGCTGGGATAGCAAAACAAATCTCCGTCAAATGTCTTTGAGCACACACACACACACACACACACACACACACACACACACACACACACACACACACACACACACGGAAATTCCTCTCTGATTCACTACACATACCAAAAAAACTTCAACATGGACATATGCCAATGCCCACATGGCGTCATTCGCACATCTAGACTAAAGGGGTAATGCTATACAGGCAGTGTCAGTGAGAGCACGGTACTTAAGGTGCTATTACACCTCCATTACCTTTACTCTCATGTGCAATCAGGGAGAGGTGATGGCCCACGCTCTGGCAACACTCTTTCCTCTGCTGACAAAACTCGGGCCTGCCGCTCCTCCACAATCATAAGGCAGGCTAGAGGAGAGGATTTCATCAGACACATGCGTATGTGTTTGTTAAATCAAGAAGGACGCGAGTGCAGCTAAGAGAGAGGGGTCTTACTGCACCAGTGATGAATCGAATGATGGATATGCCAAGTTTCATGCAACTGTGAATTCCCTTAATGAAACAAATGAAAAGAAAACAGATTCCCTCCCAGTAAAACAGACACCCCCCCACTCTCTCTCTCTCTCTCTCTCTCTCTCTCTCTCTCTCTCTCTCTCTCTCCCTCTCTAGCTTTCTCTCCCTCTCTCTCTCCCGCTCTCTCTCAACTAGCCCTAGATAGTTTTGCCCACCCCACCCCCCACCCCTCCATGATCCTCTGGGACCCCTTCTCTGTGTCGTTAATCAGAGCTCCTCTGCTCAGCTTCCCTCTCTTTTTCTTTTTCCAGCCAAGACACACACACACACACACACACACACACACACACACACACACACACACACACACACGCATACACACCTACAGTACATGCACATGTGCAGTCTTCAAGCCTCCCCCACCCTCCCATGCATCCTCCGCCCCATCCATCATAAAACAGCATTGGGGAAGGTGGGGCTATGTATGTGTAAGTGTAAGTGCACATGACATTGTGTGTGTGTGTGTGTGTGTGTGTGTGTGTGTGTGTGTGTGTGTGTGTGTGTGTGTGTGTGTGTGCGTGCGCACGCGCGCACAGGCACACATCGCCGTGTCTCCTCAGCAAAAATGAATTGAGACTTTACAAGAAGAAAGCAATTAGGCCGGGGCTCTGCCCTATCATTCACTAGCTAATGTATCAGAGGCAGAGTGAATATTATTAACACACAGGGAGGGGGGGAAAGGCTCTGTGGGTTTTTACAGCCAGAAGGTAGGACAAGAAAAGACTAATGATTGTGATGAAGTAACCCTGAGTTGACGGGTTTTAATCACTTGTAGGCTTTGTGGCTTTGCACTTGATGTGCTTTATACGATAACTGCATGGCTTCCAGCTACATGTGCCCGTCATTCGCCAAAGCACTGGAATGGAACAATCAAAAGAGTCATTATCAAACATGGACAAGGATGACTGCATGCTATGCAACACCATCACTCATTCATCAGGATTAGCGGGAGAGTGCATCAGGGCCACGGGGCTCACGAAAAAAAATGGAAAGCACGATGCACCAGTGTTGAAGAGTGGTGGCATTCAAGTACAGTATTTGAGGTCCGTAACGTGGGAACCTGTAGTATTTGACTGTCAATTGGTCCAGGTGTCACCACCTCTCACCAAATCCACTTGCGATATCACAAAAGAGATTGTGTTGGGAGGTTCTGCTTATCAGTTTGTCACAAGTCGCAAAACATTTGTACATACAAATATATTGTAAATGTCAGTGGCATACAGTGATATAATTGTTTTCTTCCTGATACCGTTCAGAAACTCAGAATGTTGTTCAAATATGCCGTTCAGTCATTCACAGTGCTCCAGAAAAGGGAAACCAGTACAGACAGTGCAAGGAGAGTAAACAGATTCAGAAATTGGGACGCGGAACGCTCACCCTCCGACAGCACACGAGGACGATGAAATGTCCGCCGAATAGCTATGTTAAAGTTTTTCTTTTTATCGTAAAATGGCTCACCTTAACCAGAATCCCGTGAATCACACTGTTGCAATTTTCCTGAAGTTCAAGGTAACAGGTCAGCGCAAAGCTGCGAGGGTGTGCCCGCGAGTACATGGCAAATGATTGACACATCGTCAGTCTCAGCCACGTCATCGTCTGTCTCTGATTCTTTGTTTTTCCTCAGGCAGGATAGTTTCATATGATTCAAATTAGAGGTACAAGTTGGGGTCAGAAAGAGCTGGGTTTTTTTCACAGATCATTTTACTCCTGTACCACTGTAGGGTCAATGTTAACAAATACAGTCATACCTTGGTTTTCGACCATAATCCATTCCAGAAGGCTGTTCGAAAAGCAATTTGTTCAAAATCCGAAACTATTTTATTAGCCCATGATTAGGGGCTAATACACGATGCAGAAATAAAAAAACAGTCAGATTTGCGTAAATCACAACAAACACGTCTGCTCACAATGAACGCTACATGAGGAAGCGTCACTTCCTCGTGTAAGAAAGCCAAGAAGAGTCAAGTGGCGTATTCGGATTTGCTCAGTTTGGTCGAAAACCGGTTTTCGGTTGTAATCCACGGTGTAAAAATCTCAAAATTTTCTGGTCTAAAACCGATTTGGTTGAGAACAGAGACGTTCGAAAACCGACGTTTGACAGAAAGTGAATTTTGGAAAATTGAAAACTCCGCATTTAGAGCAGTAGTTGTTTGAAGATTTATAATTACCATTACATCTATGCTAATTTTTGTTGTCGGCTAACAAAAATTAGCATAGATGCAATGGTATTTCACATTATATGTTCGCACTAAGCTAGTGGAGCAGAAACAAATTTACATTGCTAGGTTCAGCATGACTGTGTTTAAATTATAATATTTAATTCTCCTTTGTGTCAGTTTTACAGTAAATTTCAAGTGGGAGTGATGAATAAATAGCTTGAAGCAACACACCAAAGCTCGAACTGCGAGGTGCTAAGAAATTATTTTCCAAGCTTTTTCATTTCCACTGTTATTTTATTATTTTTAAAATTTAAGTTGGGTCTCACCTTACCGATTTTCGCTCTTCTTACGTGGGTCTGGAATACATCCCCCCTTGATGAATAGCCGTTACTGTACAAAATAGCCGTGGCCCAAATCTTGGAAACCTCATAGCAAACAATGACTGACAAGGACTCCGAAACAGGTGTTTTTATTTCAACCATTTCTGCTAAAGTACGACTTCATTATTTGTTTCCGCACCCCCTTTGCCCTTCCCATGATATGCCGCTGTTCAAGTAAAGAAGAGTCAACCCTATAAAGGAGACAGAGGTTACTGAGGTGGAGTTTTGATGGACAGAGTCAAGAAGGAGCAGGCAGGGGAGAGAGAAGGTGAAGGAGCAGTGTTGGTTCACTGATGCGTAGAGAGAAACCATTTGCACCTCAGCAGAGTGTCCCTCTTCTGTTATTCGGATTTGCTGTGTGTGCGTGCGTGCGTGCGTGCGTGTGTGCGTGTGTGCGTGTGTGCGTGTGTGTGTGTGTGTGTGTTGTGGGGGACTGGGTTGAGCTCTAGGATAGGTCACAGACTAATGGTGTTTTTTTTTTTTTTTTTTTCCCCCAACAGCATTTTAGTCGGACATCTCCGCAACGGCCTTAAATGTCATGCATTTTAAAAAGTCGGGACTCACTGGGGACGTGCCGACATGGCTGTGTGCGCCGTCTTCAAACGGGAACCTGATTTAAAGCAACATTTCATGCTCTCTGGTTACATTTGTTGACATCACTCAGCTCTTAACAGCAAATGTGATATGATAACTCAATCAGGCAAAACGCTAAATATTGAGATAAGCCTGTCGTGACCCTGAAGAAAAATAGGAGGCCCATGTGTTCCAGCCTGGTTCTGTGTTACAGTCACAATTACTGGAGATTACGACGAAATCACTTCCACATGGGCTCAATGAAAACTTTACAATCTCCCACAATACACGGCCAGGTGACTTTGTTTGGACAGAACCAGAAGAGGAGTGGATGTGAAGGAAATAAAGCAGAAAGCCTCTGTACAACAGGGACTACATGACCTGGCCTTGGTTCAAGATTTTACATGTGAACCATCATGCAGCCATCATTCACTCTCCCGTGGATGGCTTTTCCAAAATCAAATCAAATTGAAAGCAAATGTGCCGGGTCAGACCACACGAGAATAAAACACATTCTTGTTGTTTCACAATCTACCACCAGAAAATAGCTGGCTCAAAGGAGGACTAAAAAAGAATGAGCAAGCAAATGTGAAAATCAAAATCAGCTTGAACATCAGTGGAAGGAGAGAGGAATGCAACAGAACGGAAGCCCTTGAAAGATATTTGTTTTCCACAAAGAAAAGACAAGAGCCATCAAGGCTTTTGCGCAAAAAAATGTTTCATTCAGGAAAGCTGGGCAGTTTTTATTTTGACTGAAGCTTCATTAGGACCATTCCAAAAGATTATTTTATTGATTAATTTTGTTGGATTTAGACAAAAATTTAGGAAGTGTTGTAAATCTCGAGCAGTGGAAAAGTGGGGCCACCAACCAAAATTGCGCCGCACCACCACAACTTTGAGAATTCCAACGGCGTTCTAAATTTGCACAGACAATAGAAAGGATCCACCATTTATTCTCAAATGCCAACATTAACAAAAAGCACATATACCGTCTAGAAATCTGTCTGAAAAAATCTGTCTCGAGCCGCAAAATAAATAAATGAATAAAAACCTTATAACGAAGGAAACACATGCTGTATGTATCTATGTGAGCTATATTAGCCTACTATCTGACTACGATAAATGACAAAGTTGGCTACAAATACACAATGAGCCTTGATGATTAAATGTTTTTTTTTCCCTGCACTGCATCCTGTAGAGCAGGGGTGCCCAACCTTTTATGACCAAAGATCTACTTTTTGATCAACCAACCTACCGCAATCGACCCGTTACCGCACTCACTTACCAACGCATGCTGACCTACCTTCGTCGAGACCTGACGCGGAGGCATGAGACGCACTTTTGCAGCTTGGTCACTATTGTAGCTCACGTGTACCGTTTTAAAATGCTTCTCTCGGCCCTCCACATTCGCATTCTTTGCCAGTACCCTCGGTGAATTGTACATGAAATGTAGTTTTTTGTTTTCATTTTTTTGCAACAGCCACCTGCCTGGCATCCCACTCTGCTAAAAGAAACATGTTTCGCAGGCTCTGACACGAATCTTCGTTGAAAGAAATGTTGAAATTCAATATTTATTTTACAAATTTTTACAGCATTGGAAAATTTTGAGAATGTTTGTGTCATGTTTTTCCTTCAACAGAAACCAGATTAAAACAAAAATATATATTTCCCTCCCCCATGTTTTTCCATTTTCAAACATTTTTGAAAAAGCTCCAGGGAGCCACTAGGGCAGCGCTAAAGAGCAGCATGCGGCTCTGGAGCCGCTGGTTGCCGACCCCCGGTCTACGCCGACAGAATTGGTCACGTTTACTTTCATGTCATGTCTACGCAACTGCTTGTCATCAGGCCATATCTGCCCTGCAGGTCAAGGAACACATTGGCCCACAACATTTGCACTGACTCAGCTTTTAATCCCAAATAATCAATTACATACCGTACATAAAAAAAAAATAATAATAAAAAAAAAAAATAAAAATAATCATATAAAAAATAGCTTCCTTAGTTTACCAAACACATTTTACGCATCTACATGAATCAAAACCTCTTGTTTGCTTGGATTTTCAAAGAAACATTTTCACAGAGAACCACAAAAGCCACAAATGGAGAATAAAAAGCAAAACACATGCAGAGATGAACATAAAACGCTCTGAGCTGAGGCGTGGCAGCTCAAATTCATGTTTTGCTTGACTTTAGAGGCACGTTTTCCCAAAAATCTTGAGTTCTATTCTGAATTGAACAACTTTTAGAGATTCCACGAAAGATTATGAAATGGATTGTATTTATACAAGTTCATTTCAAAATGGCATCATAACATTTGTCACTGAAAAAGGAATAATGTCAGAGCTGCCATTGGTCTTTGTGTTTGAAGCCTGATACACGCCACAAAAATTACGTCTCCGGGACCAAGGTAATGGACGGCTGTCAATAATTATTCCACTGACATACTAAAGCTTTAACTAGGTTAAACCATCTTTGATCCCCAGTGCATGCTGGATTAGCATTCATCAGAAATTCAACCAATTAAGAGCTTTAATATCATTTTTATGTGCCGGGGTCGGGTGCTGCATTTTCCTTCTCGCTTGCTGCTTCCAAAAACCCAATGTTTGCCATTTTGTGCTCCTCTCCCCACCCAATCATTTTATACAGTCTCCAAGTCATTTAAAGGAATTGTTAGCAAAGGGAAGTTATTTCAACTTTCCTGCCCTTAGTCCATAAAGTAAATGTGTTGAAATGTTTTTAGTGTCTAAAAAGTGAAACAATGGAGGGTAAAGTCAGATCATGCGGTCTTTAACTCAGGCTGGCATACCTGTCTTGCTTTTATAGGTGGCAAAAACTACTAATCCTTCAGTCCAATATTTATTTAGTCCAAGTTTTGCTTTCCTGGACCCTTGCTATGCATCTCCTCGGCTCACTGCTTATATATTCCTGGCCCTTGATGTATTCCTGGCTCAGGAAACACGTTTTAGTGGCCCGCAAGGGCTGAGTGAGAATTGACAGTGTGTGCCAAAGTGAGAGGGAGACGTGAGGAAGGGGGGGGGGGCTGTTTTACTTTGTAAGGTCACCCAGGGTACATCTGTATGGAGTGGGAACTCACTCGCTTTCACTGTCACAACCACTCACAACAGCCATCTGTAATGTTGTTATGTGGAGCACTGTGTCCCTTTGTCCCTCTCACGCTCACACACACACGCACGCACACACACACACACACACACACACACACACGCACACGCACACGCACACACGCACACACGCACACACACACATGCGGGGGCTACACGCGCACGCTTCAAAAGGTGAGCGTACACACGCATTGACCTTCAACCTGGACGCTTGCGCGGCTTTTCACACGACAGCAAATGAACTGGCGCGAGCACACATCGTCATCATCACGCCGACTTCTAATTGCGACTCCATGTGTTTCTCATGAAAAAGTTGTTTTAGGGTTTTATTCCGCTCGGCTGTCAAACAATCCAGCCGTGTTTTGAAATATAATTGTGGGGACCGTAAGAGGTTCAAACCCAAACCAAAACATCGTGGCGATCCTGGTTTCTAATGTTTCTAATTTGTTAAAATATGCTGAGTGAATGACAAAAGTAGAAGTCCGAGCTGCCAAGAAAAACATATCAGAGGCCGAGCTGCGTGGAAATACAGAGTCTCTTTTAGAAACATGATCAATGTAACCTTTGTTACAGGAAGGCGAGGGAGGGCGAGGGGCGAGTGGGAGTGAGGGGGCCAAAGAGACAACTTACACAGACACTTGTGTACATGTTTATTTATCACCATATCCTCTGTGGATGCAAGGGTCAAAGGAATCCTCCAAATCGGAGCTGCCTTTTGGCTAAGCGTGCAGCAGACGCCGAGAGACGCTGCACATGTACACATGCGCTGTTGTGGTGAAGCCAGTTGCGGTGCGAATATGTTAGAGAGCAATTTTGCTGTGTCAAAGTGTCAAAAGTGGAGTGGAAGAGGAGAGAGCTTTAATCATTCACAGATGGGAAGTGGATCTTTTTCTTCTCATTTATGCTTGTTCGCTCCCAGGCTGGACTCAGAAGGATGTGTAACCCCCCCAAACACACACACACACACACACACACACACACACACACACACACACACACACACACACACACATACTTCCACCCCTCACTTTTCAACCCAAAACTAACATACAGCCTGGAAATGATGTGTGCGCAATGGAGGGAGAGGGAGAAGCAAATTCAGATGGTTGCAACATATCTTTCCTCCACCCCACCCCCGCTGCTTTCTGTTACTCTTTCCCTCGCTCTCTCGTTCCTTCCCCACATATCTGTTTCGCCGAAGAATAACATACAAACCCTCTGTGAAAGGATTCATGGTTTATTAAACCA
The DNA here is from genome assembly GCF_001891065.2 of Hippocampus comes. Lineage (NCBI taxonomy): Eukaryota > Metazoa > Chordata > Actinopteri > Syngnathiformes > Syngnathidae > Hippocampus > Hippocampus comes. The sequence goes on along the minus strand of NW_017805744.1, from coordinate 7,878,289 downwards.
GAGGTCCTTTTCCTGTTTCAACACGGACAAGAAAAAATAAATACCACTGTTTGCTTTCTTTCCCTTCTTCTCCATATAGCTGTCAGATTTTAATTTTTTTTTTTTTTTTTTTTTTTTTTACCTCCGCCAAAGGAAGTTATCCTTGCTGCGGGTTTATTTGTTGTGTTTGTGGGTGTACAGACTCCTCAGACGGCTTTTTGATGTATCTACCTGAATTTTTACCTGAGCCAATCCAAGGCTACAGGGAGGTAATCATGACTGTGTATTTATTATCTCCACCAAGTCACCGACAACCCATTTGATTTGGGAGCAAATCCGGATAAAAATACCGCTATAGGAATTGATTTTCTCTTTGTGCTGTTGAAGTGACAATGGATTAGCGTGCCTTGACCCAGGATGCAATTGGTAGAGTCCAGCATTCCTCACGGTTGGGGAGTAATGGAATGCATGTGATAGCATTACGTATGCAAGGTGCAAACACATTTAACTTAATTCCATTACAGAAGTAAAACAGTTGACAGGTACATTCATTGAAAACCGGGATTACAATTTTCATGCAGACAGAGAGAGGACACCTGGTTGTTCATTTAATTCCTCATTAGATTTAAAGTGGGGGGAGCAACCTTGTTAGCGGTGCAACAGGTGGATAAATTGTGATAATACATGACGGGGGAGAAACGGGGAAGGTGACATAAGGAAGTGGCTGTTTTGTTTTGCCCCCACAAAAAAAGCAACACAGAGGAAATGAGAAGTGGTGCTATTCACTGTTAGGAAGACACACATTGAAGGACTGATTTATTTTTAAATGACAATATGACGGTGTGAGCTGGACTCCAGACTGCTATGGCGGAACCACCTGGTAGCCTACTGCACTGCTAACAAGCAATGTCCCAATCACAATTTTTGCACCTGAGTTAGAGTCCAAGTCACTTGATTTTGAGTATCTGCTGATACTGAGTCCTGTTCCAATTCCTCTGCAATGCAATCAAGAAGAAAAGGAAGACCACATTCAAAATTTTTTTTTTAAATAAACTGTTTCATGATTCCTTTTTATATGGCTGTAAAACATATGACTCAAACAATTAAACACAGCAAATACTGATCAACTGAATATCATGTGATCTGCACCGATTTACGATCATGTCGATCAGATTGGGACAACCCTACCGCTAACGTAGATCAAGATTTACCTTCATGTCACAATCCACCCACTGATTTAAACACTATATTGACAAACGGAGTGGAAAAACAAGTAGTTTTCTGTAGTTAATGTCACATACTGTTGTCATCATCGTTACATAATCTAGTACAGAGGCATACAATCAAACTGAACACTGTCATTCTGAAACTACTCTCTTTGTGACAATCAAAAATTGCATGGTCTCATCATATTACATCATCTTCCATAAACCAGGAATATGCAGAGTCATCCCTGCATTTATTAGCAATGTCTGTGCTCTTCTTTTATTTTGCACCAGAGTTGGAAAAAAAAATAAGACGAGGTGTCCTGATGGAAACTTTGTGAAGGAGTTCAGCACGGGTCAAGGAACAGTCCATTAATTTTTGGCTCAACTTCAGGTGACGGATCCATCAGTGTTTCCTTGGACATACACCAGGCACACCTGGCAATTTGGGGACCGGAAATTGACGAAACTTTACGATATGTCTAACACCCACAATGGCGTATATCCAGTCAGGAAGTGTGCGGATCTATGTGGTCGCCTCGTAGCACTGATGAATAATTGTGGCCCCCTCCAGGATTTAAGTTGCCCATGCCTGGCTTTAAGGGTTATAATACCGCAACACAATTGCTCTTCATTAGGCCGTTTGACATTTTGCATCGTTTGTTAGCGTTAAGCTAAAAAAAAAAAAAAAAAAAAAAAAAAAAAAAAAATAAAAAAAAAAAATTTTATC